>NW_026646750.1:300000-447060 GCF_949987535.1 Balaenoptera acutorostrata
ATTCCCTCTATAAATGATATCTTATGATAAGTGTCTTTTTCTGTGTGACATATTTCACTTAGAATCGTCGTACCTAAATCCACTCATCGTGCTGCTACTAGCCTTATGACATTGATTTCATGGCTGAGTGATATTCCATTGTACATGAGGACCACAACTTCTTTATCCATTTTTCTCTTTCCTAGGATATTTAAGGTGTAATGAAGTGGGGGTTCTTGTCAATAGAGCAGCCAAAAACTTTGGGGTGCCTGTGTCTTGCTGATTTTTAGTTTTCCAATTTATACGCCCATGAGTGGAAGTGCCCTATGCTCTCCAAGCTGTGTTTTATAGATGTTTCAGAACACACCGTACACTTCTCCAGAGTGGCTGTTGGCAATTTACATCCCACCCATCAGCGTAGCAAGGCTCCCATTTCTCCATGGCCGGTCCTGCATTTCTGGTTTGGACACTTTTTTCCGCATGGCCCTTTTGCCCGCTGTGAAGCGAGACTTCTTTGGAGCGCTGATTGGCCTTTCCAGGTGGCTTGGTTGGCCAAAAAGGGAGTATGCGTTTTTTCCTGAATATATTCAGGAAAAAACGCATACGCCCTTTTTGGCCAAGGGCATCATTGTTCACGATTTGCCGCTTTTCATGTGCTTTCAAAGCGATTCAAATCTACCTCCTGAAATTTGTTTCCTGCAATTCTGCCTTGTTTTCAAAGCCTCTTCGTTGCCTTCCCTTAATATATTTGTGGACGAGAGTTATCATTTAAAACTCTGCAGGTTTGTGAATTGCAATGCCCCTGAGCTCCATTTTTCAACTCGCTTTTTTGGGAGCTGGCCGCAAAAGCGCAGGATTGCTTCAGGCCCTCTTCTGGTTCTGGGGAGCAGGCTAAGCTTGTGCTTAATTCTTCTTCCTGATGGGAAAATAGAGTGACCTGTGCCTGTCCCAACCCCTAGAGCTAGTCTCTCATTGGTTCCCCCTCTTCCCGTTCATCCTCAGGACAAATTGCAACCTCTACGGAACAGGAGGTTAAAGGTGCTGATTCTCCAAGGAGGGAGATGGCTAGTAAATCGGCTGGAATGGCGAACCCGAGCAAAGGAGATGAGAAATGAGGTGCATTTTAGAAACCTTTCCCGATCACACGGTGTACCATCTTCTGGGTTTCTCATGCATGTTTTCGACGTAGGAAGATGCCCTTGAACCTGGAGATTTGGGACCCATGGGATGGGTACCATGCAGTATTACTTGAAAGGGTCTGCGTTGGCTCACCCAACCTCACCGAACCTCTCAGCCCCAAGAGTGTCCACCCTTATGTCTCAATCAGCTGTGGGTCTAGATATGGTCAATCCAGGTTGCATCACAGCCCCTGAACGAATTTTGTAAGAATTTCTCTCTCTTTCACTGTCTTTGTTTCACGGGTTTTGAAAAGTAATTTATTTTTATAATGGGGTTTAGCTGCTTTTCACGGCTGTGTTTATGCCGCTTTACACCCCCTTGACTCACTTACAGAGAGATATCAATACATAGGTTTGAAGATTCTTACTAGTCAGATATATTCTTGTGCGGTGAATAGGGGGCGTTGAGTCCAGTTCACTGAGCAAGGAGTAGGTCTTGTCTATTACATATTGGGTTTATGGAACTGTATCTGAGCTAATTTGAAACCCTTGTTTTATGCATCACCCCACCTCACCTTTCCCGTTCAGCAGCCATAGTGTGTTTTCTGAACGTGTGACTCTGTTCTATTTTGCAATTCAATTCAAGTGTAGCGGTTTTTACATTCCCTCTATAAGTGATATCTTATGATAAGTGTCTTTTTCGGTGTGACTTATTTCACTTAGAATCGTCGTACGTAAATCCACTCATCGTGCTGCTACTAGCCTTTTGACGTTGATTTCATGGCTGAGTGATATTCCATTGTACATGAGGACCACAACTTCTTTATCCATTTTTCTCTTTCCTAGGATATTGAAGGTGTAATGAAGTGGGGGTTCTTGTCCACAGAGCAGCCCTAAACTTTGGGGTGCCTGTGTCTTGCTGATTTTTAGTTTTCCCAATTTATACGCCCATGAGTGGAAGTGCCCTATGCTCTCCAAGCTGTGTTTTTTAGATGTTTCAGAACACACCGTACACTTCTCCAGAGTGGCTGTTGGCAATTTACATCCCACCCATCAGCGTAGCAAGGCTCCCATTTCTCCATGGCCGGTCCTGCATTTCTGGTTTGGACACTTTTTTCCGCATGGCCCTTTTGCCCGCTGGGAAGCGAGACTTCTTTGGAGCGCTGATTTAGCTTTCCAGGTTGCTTGGTTGGCCAAAAAGGGCATCATTGTCCACGTTTTGCCGCTTTTCATGTGCTTTCAAGGCGATTCGAATCTACCTCCTGAAATCTGTTTCCTGCAATTCTGCCTTGCTTTCAAAGCCTCTTCGTTGCCTTCCCTTAATATATTTGTGGACGAGAGTTATCATTTAAAACTCTGCAGGTTTGTGAATTGCAGTGCCCCTGAGCTCCATTTTTCAACTCACTTTTTTGGGAGCTGGCCGCAAAAGCGCAAGATTGCTTCAGGCCCTCTTCTGGTTCTGGGGGGCAGGCTGAGCTTGTGCTTAATTCTTCTTCCTGATGGGAAAATAGAGTGACCCGTGCCTGTACCAACACCTAGAGCTAGTCTCTCATTGGTTCCCCCTTTTCCCGTTCATCCTCAGGACAAATTGCAACCTGTACGGAACAGGAGGTTAAAGTTGCTGATTCTCCAAAGAGGGAGATGGCTAGTAAATCGGCTGGAATGGCGAACCCGAGCAAAGGAGATGAGAAATGAGGTGCGTTTTAGAAACCTTTCCCGATCACACGGTGTACCATCTTCTGGGTTTCTCATGCATGTTTTCGATGTAGGAAGATGCCCTTGAACCTGGAGATTTGGGACCCATGGGATGGGTACCATGCAGTATTACTTGAAAGGGTCTGCGTTGGCTCACCCAACCTCACCGAACCTCTCAGCCCCAAGAGTGTCCACCCTTATGTCTCAATCAGCTGTGGGTCTAGATATGGTCAATCCAGGTTGCATCACAGCCCCTGAACGAATTTTGTAAGAATTTCTCTCTCTTTCACTGTCTTTGTTTCACGGGTTTTGAAAAGTAATTTATTTTTATAATGGGGTTTAGCTGCATTTCACGGCTGTGTTTATGCCGCTTTACACCCCCTTGACTCACTTACAGAGAGATATCAATACATAGGTTTGAAGATTCTTACTAGTCAGATATATTCTTGTGCGGTGAATAGGGGATGTTGAGTCCAGTTCACTGAGCAAGGAATAGTTCTTGTCTCTTACATATTGGGTTTATGGAACGGTATCTGAGCTAATTTGAAACCCTTGTTTTATGCATCACCCCACCTCACCTTTCCCGTTCAGCAGCCTTAGTGTGTTTTCTAAACGTGTGACTCTGTTCTGTTTTGCAATTCAGTTAAAGTGTAGCGGTTTTTACATTCCATCTATAAGTGATATCTTATGATACGTGTCTTTTTCTGTGTGACTTATTTCACTTAGAATCGTCGTACCTAAATCCACTCATCGTGCTGCTACTAGCCTTATGACGTTGATTTCATGGCTGAGTGATATTCCATTGTACATGAGGACCACAACTTCTTTATCCATTTTTCTCTTTCCTAGGATATTGAAGGGGTAATGAAGTGCGGGTTCTTGTCAACAGAGCAGCCTTCAACTTTGGGGTGCCTGTGTCTTGCTGATTTTTAGTTTTCCCAATTTATACGCCCATGAGTGGAAGTGCCCTATGCTCTCCAAGCTGTGTTTTTTAGATATTTCAGGACACACCGTACACTTCTCCAGAGTGGCTGTGGGCAATTTACATCCCACCCATCAGCGTCGCAAGGCTCCCATTTCTCCATGGCCGGTCCTGCATTTCTGGTTTGCACACTTTTTTCCGCATGGCCCTTTTGCCCGCTGGGAAGCGAGACTTCTTTGGAGCGCTGATTTGCCTTTCCAGGTGGCTTGGTTGGCCAAAAAGGGCGTATGCGTTTTTTCCTGAATATATTCAGGAAAAAACGCATACGCCCTTTTTGGCCAAGGGCATCATTGTCCACGTTTTGCCGCTTTTCATGTGCTTTCAAGGCGATTCGAATCTACCTCCTGAAATCTGTTTCCTGCAATTCTGCCTTGTTTTCAAAGCCTCTTCGTTGCCTTCCCTTAATATATTTGTGGACGAGAGGTATCATTTAAAACTCTGCAGGTTTGTGAATTGCAGTGCCCCTGAGCTCCATTTTTCAACTCGCTTTTTTGGGAGCTGGCCGCAAAAGCGCAGGATTGCTTCAGGCCCTCTTCTGGTTCTGGGGGGCAGGCTGAGCTTGTGCTTAATTCTTCTTCCTGATGGGAAAATAGAGTGACCTGTGCCTGTCCCAACACCTAGAGCTAGTCTCTCATTGGTTCCCCCTTTTCCCCTTCATCCTCAGGACAAATTGCAACCTGTACGGAACAGGAGGTTAAAGGTGCTGATTCTCCAAGGTCGGAGATGGCTAGTAAATCGGCTGGAAAGGCGAACCCGAGCAAAGGAGATGAGAAATGAGGTGCGTTTTAGAAACCTTTCCCGATCACACGGTGTACCATCTTCTGGGTTTCTCATGCATGTTTTCGATGTAGGAAGATGCCCTTTAACCTGGAGATTTGGGACCCATGGGATGGCTACCATGCAGTATTACTTGAAAGGGTCTGCGTTGGCTCACCCAACCTCACCGAACCTCTCAGCCCCAAGAGTGTCCACCCTTATGTCTCAATCAGCTGTGGGTCTAGATATGGTCAATCCAGGTTGCATCACAGCCCCTGAACGAATTTTGTAAGAATTTCTCTCTCTTTCACTGTCTTTGTTTCACGGGTTTTGAAAAGTAATTTATTTTTATAATGGGGTTTAGCTGCTTTTCACGGCTGTGTTTATGCCGCTTTACACCCCCTTGACTCACTTACAGAGAGATATCAATACATAGGTTTGAAGATTCTTACTAGTCAGATATATTCTTGTGCGGTGAATAGGGGGTGTTGAGTCCAGTTCACTGAGCAAGGAATAGGTCTTGTCTATTACATATTGGGTTTATGGAACGGTATCTGAGCTAATTTGAAACCCTTGTTTTATGCATCACCCCACCTCACCTTTCCCGTTCAGCAGCCATAGTGTGTTTCCTAAACTTGTGACTCTGTTCTGTTTTGCAATTCAGTTCAAGTGTAGCGGTTTCTACATTCCCTCTATAAGTGATATCTTATGATAAGTGTCTTTTTCTGTGTGACTTATTTCACTTAGAATCGTCATACCTAAATCCACTCATCGTGCTGCTACTAGCCTTATGACGTTGATTTCATGGCTGAGTGATATTCCATTGTACATGAGGACCACAGCTTCTTTATCCATTTTTCTCTTTCCTAGGATATTTAAGGTGTAATGAAGTGGGGGTTCTTGTCAACAGAGCAGCCCTAAACTTTGGGGTGCCTGTGTCTTGCTGATTTTTAGTTTTCCAATTTATACGCCCATGAGTGGAAGTGCCCTATGCTCTCCAAGCTGTGTTTTTTAGATGTTTCAGAACACACCGTACACTTCTCCAGAGTGGCTGTTGGCAATTTACATCCCACCCATCAGCGTAGCAAGGCTCCCATTTCTCCATGGCCGGTCCTGCATTTCTGGTTTGGACACTTTTTTCCGCATGGCCCTTTTGCCCGCTGGGAAGCGAGACTTCTTTGGAGTGCTGATTGGCCTTTCCAGGTTGCTTGGTTGGCCAAAAAGGGCGTATGCGTTTTTTCCTGAATATATTCAGGAAAAAACGCATACGCCCTTTTTGGCCAAGGGCATCACTGTCCACTTTCTGCCTCTTTTCTTGGGCTTTCAAGGCGATTCGAATCTACCTCCTGAAATCTGTTTCCTGCAATTCTGCCTTGCTTTCAAAGCCTCTTCGTTGCCTTCCCTCAATATATTTGTGGACGAGAGTTCTCATTTATAACTCTGCATGTTTGTGAATTGCAGTGCCCCTGAGCTCCATTTTTCTAGTCGCTTTTTTGTGAGCTGGCCGCAAAAGTGCAGGATTGCTTCAGGCCCTCTTCTGGTTCTGGGGGGCAGGCTGAGCTTGTGGTTTATTCTTCTTCCTGATGGGAAAATAGAGTGACCTGTGCCTGTCCCAACCCCTAGAGCTAGTCTCTCATTGGTTCCCCCTCTTCCCGTTCATCCTCAGGACAAATTGCAACCTGTACGGAACAGGAGGTTAAAGGTGCTGATTCTCCAAGGAGGGAGATGGCTAGTAAAGCGGCTGGAATGGCGAACCCGAGCACAAGGAGATGAGAAATGAGGTGCGTTTTAGAAACCTTTCCCGATCACACGGTGTACCATCTTCTGGGTTTCTCATGCATGTTTTCGACGTAGGAAGATGCCCTTGAACCTGGAGATTTGGGACCCATGGGATGGGTACCATGCAGTATTACTTTAAAGGGTCTGCGTTGGCTCACGCAACCTCACCAAACCTCTCAGCCCCAAGAGTGTCCACCCTTATGTCTCAATCAGCTGTGGGTCTAGATATGGTCAATCCAGGTTGCATCACAGCCCCTGAACGAATTTTGTAAGAATTTCTTTCTCTTTCACTGTCTTTGTTTCACGGGTTTTGAAAAGTAATTTATTTTTATAATGGGGTTTAGCTGCTTTTCACGGCTGTGTTTATGCCGCTTTATACCCCTTTGACTCACTTACAGAGAGATATCAATACATAGGTTTGAAGATTCTTACTAGTCAGATATATTCTTGTGTGGTGAATAGGGGGTGTTGAGTCCAGTTCACTGAGCAAGGAGTAGGTCTTGTCTACTACATATTGGGTTTATGGAACGGTATCTGAGCTAATTTGAAACCCTTGTTTTATGCATCACCCCACCTCACCTTTCCCGTTCAGCAGCCATAGTGTGTTTTCTAAACGTGTGACTCTGTTCTGTTTTGTAATTCAGTTCAAGTGTAGCGGTTTTTACATTCCCTCTCTAAGTGATATCTTAGGATAAGTGTCTTTTTCTGTGTGACTTATTTCACTTAGAATCGTCGTACCTAAATCCACTCATCGTGCTGCTACTAGCCTTATGACGTGGATTTCATGGCTGAGTGATATTCCATTGTACATGAGGACCCCAACTTCTTTTTTCATTTTTCGCTTTCCTAGGATATTTAAGGTGTAATGAAGTGGGGGTTCTTGTCAACAGAGCAGCCCTAAACTTTGGGGTGCCTGTGTCTTGCTGATTTTTAGTTTTCCCAATTTATACGCCCATGAGGGGAAGTGCCCTATGCTCTCCAAGCTGTGTTTTTTAGATGTTTCAGGACACACCGTACACTTCTCCAGAGTGGCTGTTGGCAATTTACATCCCGCCCATCAGCGTAGCAAGGCTCCCATTTCTCCATGGCCGGTCCTGCATTTCTGGTTTGGACACTTTTTTCCGCATGGCCCTTTTGCCCGCTGGGAAGCGAGACTTCTTTGGAGCGCTGATTTGCCTTTCCAGGTGGCTTGGTTGGCCAAAAAGGGCGTATGCGTTTTTTCCTGAATATATTCAGGAAAAAACGCATACGCCCTTTTTGGCCAAGGGCATCATTGTCCACGTTTTGCCGCTTTTCATGTGCTTTCAAGGCGATTCGAATCTACCTCCTGAAATCTGTTTCCTGCAATTCTGCCTTGTTTTCAAAGCCTCTTCGTTGCCTTCCCTTAATATATTTGTGGACGAGAGGTATCATTTAAAACTCTGCAGGTTTGTGAATTGCAGTGCCCCTGAGCTCCATTTTTCAACTCGCTTTTTTGGGAGCTGGCCGCAAAAGCGCAGGATTGCTTCAGGCCCTCTTCTGGTTCTGGGGGGCAGGCTGAGCTTGTGCTTAATTCTTCTTCCTGATGGGAAAATAGAGTGACCTGTGCCTGTCCCAACACCTAGAGCTAGTCTCTCATTGGTTCCCCCTTTTCCCCTTCATCCTCAGGACAAATTGCAACCTGTACGGAACAGGAGGTTAAAGGTGCTGATTCTCCAAGGTCGGAGATGGCTAGTAAATCGGCTGGAAAGGCGAACCCGAGCAAAGGAGATGAGAAATGAGGTGCGTTTTAGAAACCTTTCCCGATCACACGGTGTACCATCTTCTGGGTTTCTCATGCATGTTTTCGATGTAGGAAGATGCCCTTTAACCTGGAGATTTGGGACCCATGGGATGGCTACCATGCAGTATTACTTGAAAGGGTCTGCGTTGGCTCACCCAACCTCACCGAACCTCTCAGCCCCAAGAGTGTCCACCCTTATGTCTCAATCAGCTGTGGGTCTAGATATGGTCAATCCAGGTTGCATCACAGCCCCTGAACGAATTTTGTAAGAATTTCTCTCTCTTTCACTGTCTTTGTTTCACGGGTTTTGAAAAGTAATTTATTTTTATAATGGGGTTTAGCTGCTTTTCACGGCTGTGTTTATGCCGCTTTACACCCCCTTGACTCACTTACACAGAGATATCAATACATAGGTTTGAAGATTCTTACTAGTCAGATATATTCTTGTGCGGTGAATAGGGGGTGTTGAGTCCAGTTCACTGAGCAAGGAATAGGTCTTGTCTATTACATATTGGGTTTATGGAACGGTATCTGAGCTAATTTGAAACCCTTGTTTTATGCATCACCCCACCTCACCTTTCCCGTTCAGCAGCCATAGTGTGTTTCCTAAACTTGTGACTCTGTTCTGTTTTGCAATTCAGTTCAAGTGTAGCGGTTTCTACATTCCCTCTATAAGTGATATCTTATGATAAGTGTCTTTTTCTGTGTGACTTATTTCACTTAGAATCGTCATACCTAAATCCACTCATCGTGCTGCTACTAGCCTTATGACGTTGATTTCATGGCTGAGTGATATTCCATTGTACATGAGGACCACAGCTTCTTTATCCATTTTTCTCTTTCCTAGGATATTTAAGGTGTAATGAAGTGGGGGTTCTTGTCAACAGAGCAGCCCTAAACTTTGGGGTGCCTGTGTCTTGCTGATTTTTAGTTTTCCAATTTATACGCCCATGAGTGGAAGTGCCCTATGCTCTCCAAGCTGTGTTTTTTAGATGTTTCAGAACACACCGTACACTTCTCCAGAGTGGCTGTTGGCAATTTACATCCCACCCATCAGCGTAGCAAGGCTCCCATTTCTCCATGGCCGGTCCTGCATTTCTGGTTTGGACACTTTTTTCCGCATGGCCCTTTTGCCCGCTGGGAAGCGAGACTTCTTTGGAGCGCTGATTGGCCTTTCCAGGTTGCTTGGTTGGCCAAAAAGGGCGTATGCGTTTTTTCCTGAATATATTCAGGAAAAAACGCATACGCCCTTTTTGGCCAAGGGCATCACTGTCCACTTTCTGCCTCTTTTCTTGGGCTTTCAAGGCGATTCGAATCTACCTCCTGAAATCTGTTTCCTGCAATTCTGCCTTGCTTTCAAAGCCTCTTCGTTGCCTTCCCTCAATATATTTGTGGACGAGAGTTCTCATTTATAACTCTGCATGTTTGTGAATTGCAGTGCCCCTGAGCTCCATTTTTCTAGTCGCTTTTTTGTGAGCTGGCCGCAAAAGTGCAGGATTGCTTCAGGCCCTCTTCTGGTTCTGGGGGGCAGGCTGAGCTTGTGGTTTATTCTTCTTCCTGATGGGAAAATAGAGTGACCTGTGCCTGTCCCAACCCCTAGAGCTAGTCTCTCATTGGTTCCCCCTCTTCCCGTTCATCCTCAGGACAAATTGCAACCTGTACGGAACAGGAGGTTAAAGGTGCTGATTCTCCAAGGAGGGAGATGGCTAGTAAAGCGGCTGGAATGGCGAACCCGAGCACAAGGAGATGAGAAATGAGGTGCGTTTTAGAAACCTTTCCCGATCACACGGTGTACCATCTTCTGGGTTTCTCATGCATGTTTTCGACGTAGCAAGATGCCCTTGAACCTGGAGATTTGGGACCCATGGGATGGGTACCATGCAGTATTACTTTAAAGGGTCTGCGTTGGCTCACGCAACCTCACCAAACCTCTCAGCCCCAAGAGTGTCCACCCTTATGTCTCAATCAGCTGTGGGTCTAGATATGGTCAATCCAGGTTGCATCACAGCCCCTGAACGAATTTTGTAAGAATTTCTCTCTCTTTCACTGTCTTTGTTTCACGGGTTTTGAAAAGTAATTTATTTTTATAATGGGGTTTAGCTGCTTTTCACGGCTGTGTTTATGCCGCTTTATACCCCTTTGACTCACTTACAGAGAGATATCAATACATAGGTTTGAAGATTCTTACTAGTCAGATATATTCTTGTGCGGTGAATAGGGGGTGTTGAGTCCAGTTCACTGAGCAAGGAGTAGGTCTTGTCTACTACATATTGGGTTTATGGAACGGTATCTGAGCTAATTTGAAACCCTTGTTTTATGCATCACCCCACCTCACCTTTCCCGTTCAGCAGCCATAGTGTGTTTTCTAAACGTGTGACTCTGTTCTGTTTTGTAATTCAGTTCAAGTGTAGCGGTTTTTACATTCCCTCTCTAAGTGATATCTTAGGATAAGTGTCTTTTTCTGTGTGACTTATTTCACTTAGAATCGTCGTACCTAAATCCACTCATCGTGCTGCTACTAGCCTTATGACGTGGATTTCATGGCTGAGTGATATTCCATTGTACATGAGGACCCCAACTTCTTTATTCATTTTTCGCTTTCCTAGGATATTTAAGGTGTAATGAAGTGGGGGTTCTTGTCAACAGAGCAGCCCTAAACTTTGGGGTGCCTGTGTCTTGCTGATTTTTAGTTTTCCCAATTTATACGCCCATGAGGGGAAGTGCCCTATGCTCTCCAAGCTGTGTTTTTTAGATGTTTCAGGACACACCGTACACTTCTCCAGAGTGGCTGTTGGCAATTTACATCCCGCCCATCAGCGTAGCAAGGCTCCCATTTCTCCATGGCCGGTCCTGCATTTCTGGTTTGGACACTTTTTTCCGCATGGCCCTTTTGCCCGCTGGGAAGCGAGACTTCTTTGGAGCGCTGATTGGCCTTTCCAGGTGGCTTGGTTGGCCAAAAAGGGCGTATGCGTTTTTTCCTGAATATATTCAGGAAAAAACGCATACGCCCTTTTTGGCCAAGGGCATCATTGTCCACGTTTTGCCGCTTTTCATGTGCTTTCAAGGCGATTCGAATCTACCTCCTGAAATCTGTTTCCTGCAATTTTGCCTTGTTTTCAAAGCCTCTTCGTGGCCTTCCCTTAATATATTTGTGGACGAGAGGTATCATTTAAAACTCTGCAGGTTTGTGAATTGCAGTGCCCCTGAGCTCCATTTTTCAACTCGCTTTTTTGGGAGCTGGCCGCAAAAGCGCAGGATTGCTTCAGGCCCTCTTCTGCTTCTGGGGGGCAGGCTGAGCTTGTGCTTAATTCTTCTTCCTGATGGGAAAATAGAGTGACCTGTGCCTGTCCCAACCCCTAGAGCTAGTTTCTCATTGGTTCCCCCTCTTCCCGTTCATCCTCAGGACAAATTGCAACCTGTACGGAACAGGAGGTTAAAGGTGCTGATTCTCCAAAGAGGGAGATGGCTAGTAAATCGGCTGGAATGGCGAACCCGAGCCAAGGAGATGAGAAATGAGATGCGTTTTAGAAACCTTTCCAGATCACACGATGTACCATCTTCTGGGTTTCTCATGCATGTTTTCGATGTAGGAAGATGCCCTTGAACCTGGAGATTTTTGACCCATGGGATGGGTACCATGCAGTATTACTTGAAAGGGTCTGCGTTGGCTCACCCAACCTCACCGAAACTCTCAGCCCCAAGAGTGTCCACCCTTATGTCTCAATCAGCTGTGGGTCTAGATATGGTCAATCCAGGTTGCATCACAGCCCCTGAACGAATTTTGTAAGAATTTCTCTCTCTTTCACTGTCTTTGTTTCACTGGTTTTGAAAAGTAAGTTATTTTTATAATGGGGTTTAGCTGCTTTTCACGGCTGTGTTTATGCCGCTTTACACCCCCTTGACTCACTTACAGAGAGATATCAATACATAGGTTTGAAGATTCTTACTAGTCAGATATATTCTTGTGCGGTGAATAGGGGGTGTTGAGTCCAGTTCACTGAGCAAGGAATAGGTCTTGTCTCTTACATATTGGGTTTATGGAAGGGTATCTGAGCTAATTTGAAACCCTTGTTTTATGCATCACCCCACCTCACCTTTCCCGTTCAGCAGCCATAGTGTGTTTTCTGAACGTGTGACTCTGTTCTGTTTTGCAATTCAGTTCAAGTTTAGCGGTTTTTACATTCCCTCTATAAGTGATATCTTATGATAAGTGTCTTTTTCTGTGTGACTTATTTCACTTAGAATCGTCATACCTAAATCCTCTCATCGTGCTGGTTCTAGCCTTATGAAGTTGATTTCATGGCTGAGTGATATTCCATTGTACATGAGGACCACAACTTCTTTATCCATTTTTCTCTCTCCTAGGATATTGAAGGTGTAATGAAGTGGGGGTTCTTGTCAACAGAGCAGCCCTAAACTTTGGGGTGCCTGTGTCTTGCTGATTTTTAGTTTTCCCAATTTATACGCCCATGAGTGGAAGTACCCTATGCTCTCCAAGCTGTGTTTTTTAGATGTTTCAGGACACACCGTACACTTCTCCAGAGTGGCTGTTGGCAATTTACATCCCGCCCATCAGCGTAGCAAGGCTCCGATTTCTCCATGGCCGGTCCTGCATTTCTGGTTTGGACACTTTTTTCTGCATGGCCCTTTTGCCCGCTGGGAAGCCAGACATCTTTGTAGCGCTGATTTGCCTTTCTAGGTTGCTTGGTTGGCCAAAAAGGGCGTATGTGTTTTTCCCTGAATATATTCAAGAAAAAACGCATACGCCCTTTTTGGCCAAGGGCATCATTGTTCACGATTTGCCGCTTTTCATGTGCTTTCAAGGCAATTCGAATCTACCTCCTGAAATCTGTTTCCTGCAATTCTGAATTGCTTTCAAGTCCTCTTCGTTGCCTTCCCTCAATATATTTGTGGACGAGAGTTATCACTTATAACTCTGCAGGTTTGTGAATTGCAGTGCCCCTGAGCTCCATTTTTCAAGTTGCTTTTTTGGGAGCTGGCCGCAAAAGCGCAGGATTGCTTCAGGACCTATTCTGGTTCCGGTGGGCAGGCTAAGCATGTGGTTAATTCTTCTTCCTGATGGCAAAATACAGAGACCTGGGGCTGTCCCAACACCTAGAGCTAGTCTCTCATTGGTTCCCCCTCTTCCCGTTCATCCTCAGGACAAATTGCAACCTGTACGGAACAGGAGGTTAAAGGTGCCGATTCTCCAAGGAGCGAGATGGCTAGTAAAGCGGCTGAAATGGTGAACCTGAACACAAGTAGATGAGAAATGAGGTGCGTTTTAGAAACCTTTCCCCATTACACGGTGTACAATCTTCTGGGTTTCTCATGCAAGTTTTCGACGTAGGAAGATGCCCTAGAACCTGGAGATTTGGGGCCCATGGGATGGGTACCTGCAGTATTACTGTAAAGGGTCTGCGTTGGCTCACCCAACCTCACCAAACCTCTCAGCCCCAAGAGTGTCCACCCTTATGTCTCAATCAGCTGTGGGTCTAGATATGGTCAATCCAGGTTGCATCAAAGCCCCTGAACGAATTTTGTAAGAATTTCTATCTCTTTCACTGTCTTGGTTTCATGGGTTTTGAAAAGGAATTTATTTTTATAATGGGGTATAGCTGCTTTTCACGGCTGTGTTTATGCCGCTTTACACCCCACCCCTTGACTCACTTAAAGAGAGTTATCAATACATAGGTTTGAAGATTCTTACTAGTCAGATATATTCTTGTGCGGTAAATAGGGGTTGTTGAGTCCAGTTCACTGAGCAAGGAGTAGGTCTTGTCTATTACATATTGGGTTTATGGAACGGTATCTGAGCTAATTTGAAACCCTTGTTTTATGCATCACCCCACCTCAACTTTCCCGTTCAGCAGCCGTAGTGTGTTTTCTAAACGTGGGACTCTGTTCTGTTTTGTAATTCAGTTCAAGCGTAGCGGTTTTTACATTCCTTCTATAAGTGATATCTTATGATAAGTGTCGTTTTCTGTGTGACTTATTTCACTTAGAATCATCGTACCTAAATCCACTCATCGTGCTGCTACTAGCATTATGACGTTGATTTCATGGCTGAGTGATATTCCATTGTACATGAGGACCACAAATCTTTATCCATTTTTCTCTTTCTTAGGATATTTAATGTGTAATGAAGTGGGGGTTCTTGTCAACAGAGCAGCCCTAAACTTTGGAGTGCCTGTGTGTTGCTGATTTTTAATTTTCCCAATTTATACGCCCATGAGTGGAAGCGCCCTATGCTCTCCAAGCTGTGTTTTTTAGATGTTTCAGGACACACCGTACACTTCTCCAGAGTGGCTGTTTGCAATTTACATCCCGCCCATCAGCGTAGCAAGGCTCCCATTTCTCCATGGCCGGTCCTGCATTTCTGGTTTGGACACTTTTTTCTGCATGGCCCTTTTGCCCGCTGGGAAGCCACACTTCTTTGGAGCACTGATTTGCCTTTCCAGGTTGCTTGGTTGGCCAAAAATGGCGTATGTGTTTTTTCCTGAATATATTCAGGAAAAAACGCATACGCCCTTTTTGGCTAAGGGCATCATTGTCCACGTTTTGCCGCTTTTCATGTGCTTTCAAGGCGATTCGAATCTACCTCCTGAAATCTGTTTCATGCAATTCTACCTTGCTTTCAAATCCTCTTCGTTGCCCTTCCTCAATATATTTGTGGAAGAGAGTTATCATTTATAACTCTGCAGGTTTGTGAATTGCAGTGCCCCTGAACTCCATTTTTCAAGTCGCTTTTTTGGGAGCTGGCTGCAAAAGTGCAGGATTGCTTCAGGACCTATTCTGGTTCCGGTGGGCAGGCTAAGCCTGTGGTTATTTCTTCTTCGTGATGGCAAAATAGAGTGACCTGTGCCTGTCCCAACACCTAGAGCTAGTCTCTCATTGGTTCCCCCTCTTCCCGTTCATCCTCAGGACAAATTGCAACCTGTACGGAACCGGAGGTTAAAGGTGCTGATTCTCCAAGGAGGGAGATGGCTATTAAAGCGGCTGGAATGGCCAACCCGAGCACAAGGAGATGAGAAATGAGGTGCGTTTTAGAAACGTTTCCCGATCACACGGTGTACCATCTTCTGGGTTTCTCATGCATGTTTTCGATGAAGGAAGATGCCCTTGAACCTGGAGATTTGGGACCCATGGGATGGGTACCATGCAGTATTACTTGAAAGGGTCTGCGTTGGCTCACCCAACCACACCAAACCTCTCAGCCCCAGAAGTGTCCACCCTTAGGTCTCAAAGACCTGTGGGTCTAGATATGGTCAATCCAGGTTGCATCACAGCCCCTGAACGAATTTTGTAAGAATTTCTCTCTCTTTCACTGTCTTTGTTTCACGGGTTTTGAAAAGTAATTTATTTTTATAATGGGGTTTAGCTGCTTTTCACAGCTGTGTTTATGCCGCCTTACACCCCATTGACTCACTTACAGAGAGATATCAATACATAGGTTTGAAGATTCTTACTAGTCAGATATATTCTTGTGTGGTGAATAGGGGGTGTTGAGTCCAGTTCAGTGAGCAAGGAGTAGGTCTTGTCTATTACATATTGGGTTTATGGAACGGTATCTGAGCTAATTTGAAACCCTTGTTTTATGCATCACCCCACCTCACCTTTCCCGTTCAGCAGCCATAGTGTGTTTTCTAAACGTGTGACTCTGTTCTGTTTTGTAATTCAGTTCAAGCGTAGCGATTTTTACATTCCCTCTATAAGTGATATCTTATGATAAGTGTCGTTTTCTGTATGATTTATTTCACTTAGAATCGTCGTACCTAAATCCACTCATCGTGCTGCTACTAGCCTTATGACGTTGATTTCATGGCTAAGTGATATTCCATTGCACATGAGGACCACAACTTCTTTATCCATTTTTCTCTTTCCTAGGATATTTAAGGTGTAATGAAGTGGGGGTTCTTGTCAACAGAGCAGCCCTAAACTTTGGAGTGCCTGTGTCTTGCTGATTTTTATTTTCCCAATTTATACGCCCATGAGTGGAAGTGCCCTATGCTCTCCAAGCTGTGTTTTTTAGATGTTTCAGGACACACCGTACACTTCTCCAGAGTGGCTGTTGGCAATTTACATCCCGCCCATCAGCGTAGCAAGGCTCCCATTTCTCCATGGCCGGTCCTGCATTTCTGGTTTGGACACTTTTTTCCACATGGCCCTTTTGCCCGCTGGGAAGCCAGACTTCTTTGTAGTGCTGATTGGCCTTTCTAGGTTGCTTGGTTGGCCAAAAAGGGCGTATGCGTTTTATCCTGAATATATTCAGGAAAAAACACATACGCCCTTTTTGGCCAAGGGCATCTTTGTTCACGATTTGCCGCTTTTCATGTGCTTTCAAGGCGATTCGAATCTACCTCCTGAAATCTGTTTCCTGCAATTCTGCCTTGCTTTCAAAGCCTCTTCGTTGCCTTCCCTTAATATATTTGTGGACGAGAGGTATCATTTAAAACTCTGCAGATTTGTGAGTTGCAGTGCCCCTGAGCTCCATTTTTCCAGTCGCTTTTTTGGGAGCTGTCCGCAAAAGTGCAGGATTGCTTCAGGCCCTCTTCTGGTTCTGGGGGGCAGGCTGAGCTTGTGGTTAATTCTTCTTCCTGATGGCAAAATAGAGTGACCTGTGCCTGTCCCAACACCTAGACCTAGTCTCTCATTGGTTCCCCCTCTTCCCGTTCATCCTCAGGACAAATTGCAACCTGTACGGAACAGGAGGTTAAAGGTGCTGATTCTCCAAGGAGAGAGATGGCTAGTAATGCGGCTGGAATGGCGAACCTGAGCAAAAGGAGATGAGAAATGAGGTGTGTTTTAGAAACCTTTCCCGATCACACGGTTTACCATCTTCTGGGTTTCTCATGCATGTTTTCGATGTAGGAAAATGCCCTTGAACTTGGAGATTTGGGACCCATGGGATGGGTACCATGCAGTATTACTTTAAAGGGTCTGTGTTGGCTCACCCAACGTCACCAAACCTCTCAGCCCCAAGAGTGTCCACCCTTATGTCTCAATCAGCTGTGGGTCTAGATATGGTCAATCCAGGTTGCATCACAGCCCCTGAACGAATTTTGTAAGAATTTCTCTCTCTTTCACTGTGTTTGTTTCACGGGTTTTGAAAATTAATTTATTTTTATAATGGGGTTTAGCTGCTTT
The DNA here is from genome assembly GCF_949987535.1 of Balaenoptera acutorostrata. NCBI lineage: Eukaryota > Metazoa > Chordata > Mammalia > Artiodactyla > Balaenopteridae > Balaenoptera > Balaenoptera acutorostrata. The sequence continues at coordinate 317,219 of NW_026646750.1, forward strand.
TCATGGCTGTGTTTATGCCGCCTTACACCCCCTTTACTCACTTACAGAGAGATAACAATACATAGGTTTGAAGATTCTTACTAGTCAGATATATGCTTGTGCAGTGAATAGGGGGTGTTGAGTCCAGTTCACTGAGCAAGGAGTAGGTCTTGTCTATTACATATTGGGTTTATGGAACGGTATCTGAGCTAATTTGAAACCCTTGTTTTATGCATCACCCCACCTCACCTTTCCCGTTTAGCAGCCATAGTGTGTTTTCTAAATGTGTGACTCTGTTCTGTTTTGTAATTCAGTTCAAGTGTAATGGATTTTAGCTTCCCTCTATAAGTGATATCTTATGATAAGTGTCGTTTTCTGTGTGACTTATTTCACTTAGAATCGTCGTACCTAAATCCACTCATCGTGCTGCTACTAGCCTTATGACATTGATTTCATGCCTGAGTGATATTCCATTGTACATGAGGACCACAACTTCTTTATCCATTTTTCTCTTTCCTAGGATATTTAAGGTGTAATGAAGTGGAGTTTCTTGTAACCAGAGCAGCACTAAGCTTTGGGTTGCCTGTGTCTTTTTGATTTTTAGTTTTCCCAATTTATACGCCCATGAGTGGAAGTGCCCTATTCTTTCTAGCTCTGTTTTTTAGATATTTTAGGAAACACCATACCCTTCTCCAGACTCGCCATTGGCAATTTACATCCCGCCCATCAGTGTAACAAGGCTCCCTTTCCTCCTTGGCCTCTCCTGGATTTCTTGGTTTTACACTTTTTTAGGAAGTTCCTTTTGACCGAGGGGAAGTGAGACCTCTTTGTAGTGCTGATTTGCATTTCCGGCTTGCTTGGTTTGCCAATCAGGGCCTATGCTTTTTTATTTGAATTTATTCAGGAAAAAAAGCATACGCCCTTTTTGGCCAAGTGCATCCTTGTCGACGTTTGGCCGCTTTTCATGTGCTTTAGTGGCTATTCGAATCTAACTCCTGAAATTTGTTTCCTGCAATTCTGCCTTGCTTTCCAATCCTTTTCGTTGCCTTCCCTCAATATAGTTTTGGGCGATAATTATAATTTAAAACTCTGCAGGTTTGTGAATTGCAGTGCCCCTGAGCTCCATTTTTCAACTCGCTTTTTGGGAGCTTCCCGCAGAGCCGCTGGTTTGCTTCTGGCCCTGCTCTGGTTCTCAGTGGCAGGCTAAGCCTTTGCTTAATTCTTCTTCCTGATTGGAAATTAGAGTGACATGTGCCTGTCCGAGCATCTAGGGCTTGGCTCTCCTTGTTTCTCCTCCTTCCCCTTTTTCCTTAGGACAAATTCCAAATTCTGTGCAACTGGATGTTGAAGGTGCTGACATCCTCAAGTGGGGAGATTTTAAGGAAAAAGGCTGGAGGGGTGAATCCAACAACCAGGAAATTAGGAGTTTTGGTTCCTTTTCCAAAATCTTCCTGATCCAACCGTGTTCCATCTTCTGGGTGTCACAGGCATGTTTTAGCTGTAGGAAAGGTCCCGTGTATGTAAGGCGAACACCAGGGATTTTTCCAAATCAGTGTCTCCCCAAGCTCCAATCTGGGGAATTTTTAAGCTACTGGTACATGTGTGTTCATTAAGGGACTTGGGCTGTAGGCAGAGTCCGAACTTTAGATGATTGAAGTCTTCAGGTTCAGAAACGCTCACCATCGGCCTCCTTTAGTTTCCATTTTATCTGTAGTTGATAGATGATGTCGATATAGATATCTATTGTTTTTCAGATTATTTCCCCTTAGGGGTCATTAAAAAATATTGAGTATAGTTCCCTGTGCTATACAGTAGATCCTTGTTGATGATATATTTTATACATAGCAGTGTGTATATGTTAATCCGAAACTGTTAATTTATCCCTCCTCCCACCTTTCCCCTTTGGTAATAAAAAAATATAAGATTTTATACTTCTCAGAAATCTAGGAGCTGAAAGAGAGGTATCATTTTCAATGGAAAATCATTCAAAACAAGGTTGAAACTTCAACCAAGATTATTAGATGTACATCCTTGGAAAGAAATCACTGCATTTCACTACTGTTGACCTGACAAATAAGACAAACCCCTCCACTGAACTTGCTTATAATAAAGTGATGGAAATATCAAATGGAAGTGTTAGAAACATCTTATTTTACACGAGCCTTATACACTGCTCTATGTTAATTACAGTTTGGCTCACACATCTGTTCATTGAAGTTACAATGTTCTCAAATTCTGTTACTGATCCTGCAGAGTGGGCCCCAACAAGGGTCTCCCTGCCCAGTGTCATTGGAGCCAACAGATCGAGACTGACTTTGGTTCAGAAGCAAAGGAAAACTTTATATTTTAATCAGAGAATGGAGAGGTGAGAGTGTGTGCTCCCCTGCGGGTTGTGGGCCGGGCTGCTGTGTAGGGATCCTGTCAGCATCAGCCGGAGGGAGGGGGCAGAGCTCTCGAGGGCCGGGTTGGCTGGAGTTCAGGCTCTATGTCGCAGAGTCTGCACAGGGCCCCACGAGCTGAGGTGTCGGCCCAGCCATTTTGCACTAGGAAATCGGGTCTGAAGTGCCGGGTGTGGGACCTCTGCATGTGGAAACCTAGGAGCAAGTGAAATTAGACAAAGTACAAAGGACAAAATGGTTAGACTTTATTTTATTGCCCAGATTCTATTTTTATCTCCCAGGAATTTTTAATGGGCTTTGCCAGTGACAAAGCCCTCCTCTGCCTTTTGTCCCATTCCTCATTCGTGGGGCACTGAGGGTGCAGACACCTCTTCTGTAAATGCTTCGTGCTGAGTTGGGTGTCCTCATACCTGGGGGGAGGGGCAGGACTTCTCTCCAGCAGCCTCCAGGTGAGGTGGATTGTCCCCAGGCCTCCTCCCTCACTGCTCGTCTGCCTGAGCACCAGCATTGGAAGTTTCATAGATTCTAATGACCTTTAAGGGTCCAGGAAAGAGATGTTCAGAGACGTTGCGGGGGGGTGGGCGGTTTTACCCTGCTCCACATTGGTTCGACCCCCTTAGGCTGACGGTTTCTGCCAGCCTAGATGCTCTGACCAGTAGTCTGCGCTTTCTTCAGTTAGGCCACTGAATTAACGTACAAACAGCACCAGGTATCAGAGCCCTGCTTGCTCAAATCCCAGACAGTCCAGGGCTGGTGGTGATCCAGGACCATGACGGCCACTCAGTCAACGGCCTTTTGAAGTAGCCAGGAGTACAGCCGGTCTCATTGGCCTCCGTCACCGCGGTGTCTGTAGGCTTTTCTATGGTGGCAGCGTTATTTACGGTTCCCCTGCCAAGTTTATTAGCTCCGCTCTGGGTGCAGTAAGTCCTGTAAGCAGTAGTCTGCTCTTTTGGGGCACACTCTTGTTGTTTTCTGAGAGAAACTCCAGGTCAAGTGACGGTCACACGAGTCGTCATGGGGGCCCATTGCCCCCGGTTGTCTCTCTGGAGGTTGGTGTTGGACGGCCTCCTCACTCGAGGTCATTGTGCCCACGGAGCAATCCCTGCAACTTCAGGGCATGGTGGGTGGTTAGGATCACCAAGTGGCATCCTTTACCCTTACGAGGGAGCTGGACTTGCGGGCTGCTGATTTCCAGGTTTTTAGATACCCCCAGTATCCTGGTCAGATGGGGTGGCTGGCCAATGCCTGGAGGGCATTCTTGCATTGTTCCATTTCAAGTGGTCCCAGTTTTTGCACTAATACTCCAAGGGCGATTCGCCTTGGACCAGGAATGTAAAGGTCAAAGGGTTTAGCTAACTTAAGGAGGTCCAGGGCAAGGGTCTGAATTGACTGCACTTTCCCTTCTTGAAAGGCCGCTTCTGGATTCTATTCAAAAGGATCATCATCTTTTCCTTTCAGTGTTTCATATAGAGGCCCAGTTATTGGACTGTAGTTAGGGATCCAGATGCAGCAAACCCCGGTCTCCCCAGGAACCCCTAAGCTGTCTTCTAGTTTTAGGAAGGGTGAGGCTGCAAATGGCTTCTTCCCTTTCCTGGGGTGGGCTTCTCCGACCTTCTGTGTGAATGAAACCCAGGAAGGTCACCTTAGTTTGTGATATTTGAGCCTTTTTCTTGGACACCTTCTATCTTTTATTGGCTAGGTAGTTCAGAGGCCTCCTTAGTCGGGCTGGTGATCAGAATGTCATCTGCATATTGAAGGAGGGTTCCCTTCTCCAGAGGTAGATCTTTTAGGTCTTTAGCTAACGTTTCCCAAAAGATGGTGTGGGGATTTTTGAACCCCTGGGGCAGGACGGCCCAGCAGCATTGTTTTTGTTGTATGTTGAGTCCTGCCACTCACAGCCAAAATTTCTTGTGACTCTGGGACTAATGGAATACAGAAGAAGGCATCATTGAAGTCTAATACAGAATACCATGTCCTGGTGGATGGTAGAATGACCAGCAGGGTGTAGGAATTTGGAACTACTAGATGTATATCCTCTGTGGCTTCACTGACTGTCCTGTCGTCCTCTACCAGGTACCCAGCAGCCCACGGGGCTCTTGTGGTCAGGCCCCTCCCAGGATATGGAGCTCACCTGGGCAGGTACCCAGCAGCCCATGGGACTCTCGGTGTTAGGCCACTCCCAGGATATGGAGTTCACCTGGGCATGTACCCAGCAACCCATGGGGCCCTCATGATCAGGCCCCTCCCAGGATATGGAGCTCACCTGGGCAGGTATGCAGCAGCCCACAGGGCTCTCGTGGGCAGGCCCCTCCCTGGATATGGAGCTCCCCTGGACAGGTACCCTGGCAGGGCTGGGCACACAGGAACCGTGCACATAGCCCTCATTGCAGAGCACCCCCAGGACAACTGTAGCTCAGAGCTGACACAGAGCACCTCAGAGCAGAGCTTGAACTAACAAACAGCAGCTCCAACAGGTCTGTGACCCTAGGCTTCACTCTGTGTGGCCTCCCTCTGCCTGGTCTTCCAGGGGCTTCCACTGCAGCTGGGGCACCAGGCCTCTGTCTCCACCCACCACCCCTCCTCTCCCTGACTCCTGGGTTCCTCTCATTAGCAGAGGGTCTTCTTGAAGTTGTCTCCCACTCATGAACCAGATAAAATGATTAGAAAACAAGCCAGGGCTGCCGCCCCTTATCTATCCTGACTCTCGGGACCCTACACCTGTTCCTTGGATCTGGCCGGTGCAGCAAGGCACATTTTCTGCAACTCTGAGCCCCTGAGGGGCGAGGATTGGCTGACCTGGGCAGCCTGACCCGGCCAGCCAGCCCTTCCCAGGTGTGCCTGGGTTGAGGTCAATATAAACACCCCTCCAGGCAGCAAAAGCCTCTGCAGCTGTGCCTGACGCCATATTCTCTGCCCCGTCCGCAGTCTCGGGGTTGGGATGGTGGGAGGGAGTAGGGCCCACGGCTCTATGAGTGGCCCGGTGTGACTGGGGCTCTGCTGGACTTCCTGCAGGAGTTGCCGGGCTGCCACCTGCTAAAGAGGAGGATGTGTCACCCATACTTGCTGCTGGAATTTCTCCCCGGGCAGAGGTGAGGAAGGAAAAAAGCAGTGGGGACCGGGACAGGAGGGGTACCTCAGGCAGGGAAATGGAAAGCTTCCAGACGAGTGCCCAGGGCCAGGACCATCCTGGCTGGCCTGCAGGCACCAAGTCGGCCTGCGTGTCCAAGCCCCTTCCTCTAGCTTTTAAAGTCTTTGCACACATTCAGGTGTTTTACCTGGGAAGGGTGGGAAAAGTTCAGCAGCAACTGGCCTGGGGCTCAGCTCACATTTACTCAGAGACGCCTCCTCACGGTCCCCCAGCTTTGCAATGAGGACGCTCCTTGTGTTGGGGCTGCTGGCTGCATGGGAAATGATTCCCCACCTGTGACCAACTTCAGAATTGTTTACCAATGGAGCAAGTGCCCTGATAGGGTTTTCCTCTGTATGACCAGTGGGTTCTGTTTTTGTTTTTTTCTTTTTTGGTTCAAGGTAAGTTTTATTCCTCTTTTTGTATTTATGGATATAAGCATGGAAATAATTCATTCATACAAATACGTCTATGGGAAGGACAGAACTTTTTTTCTGTTTTATTTTTTTAAGTATTAATTATATTTTAATTTTTGAATTTATTTTATTCATTTTTTTATACAGCAGGTTCTTATTGGTTATCTATTTTATACATATAAGTGTATATATGTCAATCCCAGGCTCGCAATTCATCCCACCACCACCACCCTGCCACTTTCCCCCCTTGGTGTCCATACATTTGTTCTATACATCTGTGTCTCTATTTATGCCTTGCAAACCGGTTCATCTGTACCATTTTTTCTAGGTTCCACATGTATGCGTTAATATACGATATTTGTTTTTCTCTTTCTGACTAACTTCACTCTGTATGACAGTCTCTAGATCTATCCACGTCTCTACAAATGACCCAATTTCATTCCTTTTTATGGCTGAGAAATATTGCATTTTATATATGTAGCACATCTTTTCCGTTCGTCTGTCTATGGGCACTTAGGTTGCTTCCATGACCTGGCTATTGTAAATAGTGCTGCAGTGAACATTGTGGTGAATATGTCTTTTTTATTTTTTTTTTGAATATGTCTTTTTGAATTATGGTTTTCTCTGGGTATATGGCCAGTAGTGGGATTGCTGGGTCATATGGTAATTCTATATTTAGTTTTTTAAGGAACCTCCATACTGTTCTCCATAGTGACTGTATCAACTTACATTCCCACAAATAGTGTAAGAGGGTTCCCTTTTCTCCACACCCTCTCCAGCATTTGTTGTTTGTAGATTTTCTGATGATGCCCATTCTAACTCGTGTGAGGTGATAACTCATTGTAGTTTTGGTTTATATTTCTCTAATAATTAGTGATGTTGAGCAGCTTTTCATGTGCTTCTTGGTCATCTGTATGTCTTCTTGGGACAAATGTCTATTTACGTCATCTGCCCATTTTTGGATTGGGTTGTTTGTTTTTTTACTGTTGAGCTGTATGAGCTGTTTATATACATTGGAGATTAATCCTTTGTCCATTGATTCGTTTGCAAATATTTTCTCCCATTCTGAGGGTTGTCTTTTCGTCTTGTTTGTAGTTTCCTTTGCTTTGCAAAAGCTTTTAGGTTTCATTTGCTCCCATTTGTTTATTATTGTTTTTTATTCCATTACTCTAGGAGGTGGATCAAAAAAGACCTTGCTGTGATTTATGTCAAAGAGTATTCTTCCTATGTTTTCCTCTAAGAGTTTTCTAGTGTCCGGTCTTACATTTTGGTCTCTAATGCATTTTGAGTTTATTTTTTGTGTATGGTGTTAGGGAGTGTTCTAATTTCATTCTTTTACATGTAGCTGTCCATTTTTCCCAGCACCACTTATTGAAGAGACTGTCTTTTCTCCATTGTATATCCTTGCCTCCTTTGTCATAGATTAGTGGGTCATAGGTGTGTAGGTTTATCTCTGGGCTTTCTTTTTTTTTTTTTCTTTTACATCTTTATTGGAGTATAATTGCTTTACAATTGTGTGTTAGTTTCTGCTGTATAAAAAAGTGAATCAGCTATGCGTATACATATAACACCATATCCCCTCCCTCTTGCACCTCCCTCTCACTCCCTTATCCCACCCTTTTAGGTGGTCACAAAGCACAGACCTGATCTCCCTGTGCTATGTGGCTGCTTCCCAGTAGCTATCAATTTTACATTTGGTAGTGTATATATGTCCATACCACTCTCTCACTTTGTCCCAGCTTACCCTTCCCCCTCCCCATGTCCTCAAGTCCTTTCTCTACGTCTGTGTCCTTAATCCTTTCCTGCCCCTAGGTTCTACATAAACTTTTTTTTTTAGATTCCATATATATGTGTTAGCATACAGTGTTTGTTTTTCCCTTTCTGACTTACTTCACTCTGTAGGACAGACTCTAGATCCATCCACCTCACTAAAAATAACTCAATTTCGTTTCTTTTTATGGCTGAATCATGTTCCATTGTATATATGTGCCACATCTTCTTTATCCATTTATCTGTTGATGGACACTTAGGTTGCTTCCATGTCCTGGCTATTGTAAATAGAGCTACAGTGAACATTGTGGTACATGACTCTTTTTGAATTATGGTTTTCTCAGGGTAAAGGTCCAGGAGTGGGTTTGCTGGGTTGTATGGTAGTTCTATTTTTAGTATTTAAGGAACCTTCATACCGTTCTCCCTAGTGGCTATATCAATTTACATTCCCACCAACAGTGCAAGAGGGTTCCCTTTTCTCCAATTAATGCCTCTCCAGCATTTATTGTTGGTAGATTTTTTGATGATGGCCATTCTGACTGGTGTGAGGTGATACCTCGCTGTAGTTTTGATTTGCATTTCTCTAATGATTAGTGATGTTCAGCATCCTTTCATGTGTTTGTTGGCAACCTGTATATCTTCTTTGGAGAAATGTCTATTTAGGTCTTCTGCCCATTTTTGGATTGGGTTGTTTGGTTTTGTGATATTGAGCTACATGAGCTGCTTTTTGGAGATTAATCATTTGCCATTTGCTTCATTTGAAAATATTTTCTCCCATCCTGATGGTTGTCTTTTCATCTTGCTTATGTTTTCCTTTGCTGTGCAAAAGAATTTATGTTTCATTAGGTCCCATTTTTTAATTTTTGTTTTTATTTCCATTTCTCTAGGAGGTGGGTCAAAAAGGATCTTGCTGTGATTTATGTCATAGACTGTTCTGCTTATGTTTTCCTCTAAGAGTTTTATAGTGGCTGGTCTTATATTTAGGTATCTAATCCATTTTGAGTTTATTTTTGTGTATGGTGTTAGGGAGTGTTCTAATTTCATTCTTTTACATGTAGCTGTCCAGTTTTCCCAGCACCACTTACTGAAGACACTGTCTTTTCTCCGTTGTACACCCTTGCCTCCTTTGTCATAGATTAGTTAACCATAGGTATGTGGGTTTATCTCTGTGCTTTCTATCCTGTTCTGTTGACCTATATTTCTGTTTTTGTGTCAGTACCATATTATCTGATTACTGTAGCTTTGTAATATAGTCTGAAGTCTGGAAGTCTGATTCCTCCAGCTCTTTTTTTCCCCCCTCAAGACTGCTTTGGCTATCCAGGGTCTTTTGTGTCTCCCTACAAATTTTAAGATTTTTTTTTCTTGTTCTGTAGAAAATGCCAAAAGTATTTTGATCAGGATTGCATTAAATCTGTAGATTGCTTTGGGTAGTATAGTCATTTTCACAATATTGATTCTTCTAATCCAAGAACATGGTATATGTCTCCATCTGCTTATATCATCTTTGATTTCTTTCATCAGCGTCTTATAGTTTTCTGAGTACAGGTCTTTTACTTCCTTAGGTAGGTTAATTCCTAGGTATTTTATTCTTTTTGTTGCAGTGGTAATGGGATTGTTTCCTTAATTTCTCTTTCTGATCTTTCATTGTTAGTGTATAGGAATGCAAGCAATTTCTGTGCATTAATTTTGTATCCTGCAACTTTACCAGATTCATTGATTAGCTCCAGTGGTTTTCTGGTGGCATCTTTAGGATTCTCTATCTATGATATCATGTCATCTGCAAACAGTGACAATTTTACTCCTTCTTTTCCTTTTTGTATTCCTTTTATTTCTTTTTCTTCTCTGATTGCCATGGCTAGGACTTCCAAAACTATGTTGAATAGCAGTGGTGAGAGTGGACATCCTCGTCTTGTTCCTGATCTTAGAGGAAACGCTTGCAGTTTTTCACCATTGAGAATGGTGTTTGCTGCGGGTTTGTCATATATGGCCTTTATTATGTTGAGGTAGTTTCCCTCTATGCCCACACTCTGCAGAGTTTTTATCGTAAATGGGTGTTGAATTTTCACAAAATCTTTTCCTTCATCTATTGAGATGATCATATGGTTTTATTCTACAATTTGTTAATATGGTGTATCACATTGATTTGTGTATATTGAAGAATCCTTGCATCCCTGGGATACACCCCACTTGATCATGGTGTATGATCCTTTTAATGTGTTGTTTGATTCTGTTTGCTAGTATTTGGTTGAGGATTTTTACATCTATATTCATCAGTGATATTGGTCTATAATTTTCTTTCCTTGTAGTATCTCTGTCTGATTTTGGTATCAGGGTGATGGTGGTCTGATAGAATGAGTTTGGGAGTGTTCCTTCCCCTGCAATTGTTTTGAAGAATTTGAGAAGGTTGGGTGTTAGCTCTTCCCTAATGTTTGATAGAATTCACCTGTGATGCCATCTGGTTCTGGACTTTTGTTTGTTGGAAGATTTTTAATCACAGTTTCAAATTCATTGCTTGTGATAGGTTTGTTCATATTTTCTATTTCTTCCTGGTTCAGTCTTGGAAGGTTATCCCTTTCTAAGAATTTGTCCATTTCTTCCAGGTTGTCCATTTTATTGGCATAGAGTTGCGTGTAGTAGTCTCTTAGGATGCTTTGTATTCCTGTGGTGTCTGTTGTAACTTCTCCTTTTTCACTTCTAATTTTGTTGATTTGAGTCCTCTCCCTCTTTTTCTTGAGTCTGGCTAAAGTTTGATCATTATTGCTTATCTTCTCAAAGAACCAGCTTTTAGGTTTATTGATCTTTGCTTTTGTTTTCTTTGTTTCTATTTCATTTATTTCTGCTCTGATCTTTAAGATTCCTTTCCTTCTACTAACTTTGGGTTTTGTTCTTCTTTCTCTAATTCCTCTAGGTGTAAGGTTAGATTGTTTATTTGAGATTTTTCTTGTTTCTTGAGGTAGGCTTGTAGTGCTATAAACTTCCCTCTTAGAACTGCTTTTGCCGCATCCCATAGGTTTTGGATCATCGTGTTTTTGTTGTCATTTGTCTCTAGGTAGTTTTTGATTTCCTCTTTGATTTCTTCAGTGATCTCTTGGTTATTTAGTAACGCATTGTTTAGCCTCCATGTGTTTGTGTTTTTTACGGTTTTTTTCCGTGTAATTGATTTCTAATCTCATAGCATTGTGGTCGGAACAGCTGCTTGACATGATTTCAGTTTTCTTAAATTTACTGAGGCTTTGTGATCCAAGATGTGATCTATCCTGGAGAATGTTCCGTGTGCAGTTAAGAAGAACGTGTAATCTGCTGTTTTTGGATGGAATGACCTATAAATATCAATTAACTCTATCTGGTCTATTGTGTCATTTAAAGCTTGTGTTTCCTTATTAATTTTCTGTCTGGCTGATCTCCACTGGTATAAGTGAGCTATTAAAGTCCCCCACTATTATTGTGTTACTGTTGATTTCCTCTTTTATAGCTGTTAGCAGTTGCCTTATACATTGAGGTGCTCCTATGTTGGGTACATATATATTTATAATTGTTATATCTTCTTCTTGGATTGATCCCTTGACCATTATGTAGTGTCTTTCCTTGTCTCTTGTAACATTCTTTATTTTAAAGTCTATTTTATCTGATATGAGTATTGCTACTCCAGCTTTCTTTTGATTTTCATTTGCATAGAGTATATTTTTCCATCGCCTCACTTTCAGTCTGTATGTGTCCCTAGGTCTGAAATGGGTCTCTTGTAGACAGCATATATATGGGTCTTGTTTTTGTATCCATTCAGCGAGCCTGTGTCTTTTGGTTGGAACATTTAGTGCATTCACGTTTAAGGTAATTATCGATATGTATGTTCCTATTACTATTTTCTTAATTGTTATGGGGTTGTCTTGGTGGGTCCTTTTCTTCTCTTGTGTTTCCCACTTAGAGAAGTTCCTTTAGCATTTGGTGTAAAGCTGGTTTCATGGTGCTGAATTCTCTTAGCTTTTGCTTGTCTGTAGGGCTTTTGATTTCTCCATCAAATATGAATGAGATCTTTGCAGGGTGGAGTAATCTTGGTTGTAGGTTCTTCCCTTTCATCACTTTAAATTGATCATGCTACTCCCTTCTGGCTTGTAGATATTCTGCTGAGAAATCAGCTGTTATCCTTATGGGAGTTCCCTTGTATGTTATTTGTCATTTTTCCCTTGCTGCTTTCAATAATTTTTCTTTGTCGTTAATTTTTGTCAATTTGATTACTATGTGTCTTGTCATTTTTCTCCTTTGCTTTATCCTGCCTGGGACTCTCTGTGCTTCTGGACTTGGGTGGCTATTTCTTTTCCCATGCTAGGGAAGTTTTTGACCATAATCTCTTCAAATATATTCTCGGGTCCTTTCTCTCTCTTCTCCTTCTGGGATCCCTATCATGCGAATGTTGTTGTGTTTAATGTTGTCCCAGAGGACTCTTGGGGTGTCTTCATTTATTTTCATTCTTTTTCTTTATTCTGTTCCATGGCAGTGATTTCCACCTTTCTGTCTTCCAGGTCACTTATCCGTTCTTCTGCCACAGTTATTCTGCTACTGATTCCTTCTAGTATATTTTTCATTTCAGTTATTACATTGTTCACCTCTGTTTGTTTGTTCTTTAATTCTTCTAGGTGTTTGTTCCTTAATTCTTCTAGGTCTTTGTTAAGCATTTCTTGTGTCTTCTCGATCTTTGCCTCCTTTCTTTTTCCAAGGTCTTGGCTCAACTTCACTATCATTATTCTGAATTCTTTTTCTGGAAGGTTCCCTATCTCCACGTCATTTCGTTTTTTTTTTTCCTGGGGTTTTATCTTGTTCCTTGATCTGGTATAAAGTCCTCTGCCTTTTCATTTTGTCTATCTTTCTGTGAATGTGGTTTTCCTTCCACAGGCTGCAGAATTGTAGTTCTTCTTGCTTCTGCTGTCTGCTCTCTGGTGGATGAGTCTATCTTAGAGGCTTGTGCAAGCTTCCTGATGGGAGGGACTGGTGGTGGGTAGAGCTGGGTGTTGCTTTGGTGGGCAGAGCTTTAATCCGCTTGTCTGTGGATTAAATAAAACTTTAATAAAAAGTTTAATCCGCTTGTCTGCTGATGCATGGGGCTGGGTTCCCTCCCTGTTGGTTGTTTGGCCTGAGGCGACCCAGCACTGGAGCCTACCTTGCTCTTGGTGGGGCTAATGGCGGACTCTGGGAGGGCTCACACCAAGGAGTATTTCCCAGAACTTCTGCTGCCAGTGTCGTTGTCCTCACGGTGAGCCACAGCCACAGCCACCACCTGCCTCTGCAGGAGACCCTCTAAAAGTAGCAGGTAGTTCTGGTCATTCTCCTACAGGGTCACTGCTTCTTCCCCTGGGTCCTGATGTGCACACTACTTTGTGTGTGCCCTCCAAGAGTGGAGTATCTGAGTGGAGTTGAGACTCTGAGACTCTGCGTGGAGTCACACAGACTCTGGGTCCTGTGAAGCTTCGATGTTTTGTGGTTCTAGAAATCCTATAGGAGACGGTCCACAGCAGGTGAAGCTAATGTTGTCAGTAGAGGTGTTGAAGCCAAAGATCTGCAGTTCCGACTAGAGGTGCCGATGTACATACAGGACAAAATCATCTCGTGTGAATGTAGTTCAGGCATGTTTAAGATGAATGCAGTCATGTTAATGCCTACCATATTCTATCTTGAGCCTCTCCTCAGGGACCCCCTCCTCAGTTCCTGAGGCTCCTGTAAGTCATGTACAAGGGACTGGAAAGTGGGCTCTGTCCAGTCTGAGCCCTGAGTTACCCTGTGTGTATCTTAGGATGCTTTGTATTTCTGTGGTGTCTGTCTGTTGTAACATCATCTCTTTCATTTCAGATTTATTTGGGCCCTCTCTTTTTAAAAAAACATACTACTGTTGTCTTTTATTCTTTACAGAAGTTTAATAAGTGTTTGATCTACTATCCTTACCCTATGTATACTTTTTGCAGTGAGATTTTTACTTTTCTTTGTTTCCTTGTTACTATCAATAATTAGTGAGACTTCTTTTAAGCTACCTTCAACATTGCTTATAAAGCTGCTTTATTAGTGATGACAGAGCCTTAATGGAAGTCATGTTCTGGTTGTAAATTAGAATGCAATGTGCCAGCAAAAAGCCCCTTAAGTTTATGTCTCATTACTTCTTGTTCTTTTTTTAATTTAATTTTTATTTTTTGTCAGAGCAAATTTGATTAAAATGTTTTGTTTCTTCTAGGTGTGCAAGATGTGGTTCTTTTAAACATATACATATATCTATTCTTCTTTGCATCATTTTCCCATGTAGGTTATGACACAATGTTGAGCAGTCTTGTCTTGGTATTACATAGGTCTTTGGTGATTACATATTTCACATGTGTTTCTATATCTATCTTAACCCCAATATCCTAATGTATCCAATCCTCACACCTATCCATTTGCTGAACCATAAGTTTGTTTAATGAATCTGTGATTGCATTTCTCTGTGGAAATATCTTCATTGGTATGAATTTTTAGCTAAGACCTATAAGTGATATTATAGGATATGTGTCTTTGGCTTTCTGACTTAGTACAATTTGCCTGATTACCTCAAGAATCATACATGGTGCTGCAAATGGCATTGTTTCATTTTTTTCCCTGGCTAATATTCCATCTGTACGTGTACCAGTTCTTCTTTGGCCACGCACCTCTTGATGGACTTTCTGGTTGCCTCCATGTCTTGGCTATTGTAATACTGCTGCAATGCATATTTTCTTGCCTGTGTCTTTCCAGTTCTATCTTCTTATGTTATAGGCCAAGGAGTGGGCTTCCTGTATCATATGGTAGCTCAGTGTGTACGTTTTAAAGGCACCACCATTCAGTTCTCATTAGTGGCTCTTTCCAGGTTACGTCCCACTTAAAATTGAGGGTATGCATTTCTCCAAAACACCTTCAATATTTATTGTTTGTAGTTTTCTTGCTGATGGTTATTCTAACAGGTGCGAGCTGATACCTCTCTGTGGTTGAATTTGCATGTGTCCCAAAATCTGTTGAAATTGAGCTTTAAAGCATGCCCTTTCTATTTATCAAACTGTGATTACAGCTTAGTTCTTCAAAGTGTTTTCTTAAAGTAAGTGTCACATTTTGAAAATTTTTGGCCATTACCTCCCTCAAGACATTTTGAAGGCAGGTTTCATTTACAGCCCTGAAGTACTTGTTCATATGAAGTGACCATTAGCACAGGTTTGAAAGCTGCTTTGGTAGGTAACGGCCGGAGGGCGGGAGCCTTTCCACGTTCCCCAATCTGGTAACTAGGGAAGGAGCCTTCAGCCCCAAAAGTGTCCACCCTTATGTCTCATCCAGCTGTGGAACTAGATATGGTCAATCTAGGTTGCATCACAGCCCCTGAATGAATTGTGTGAGAATTTCTCTCTCTTTGAAAGTCTTTGTTTCATGGGTAATTAAAAGTAGTTTATTTTTATAATGGGGTTTAGCTGCTTTTCACTGCTGTGTTTATGCCGCTTTACACCCCCTTGACTCACTTACAGAGAGATATCAATACATAGGTTTTAAGATTCTTACTAGTCAGATATAGTCTTGTGCGGTGAATAGGGGGTGTTGAGTCCAGTTCACTGAGCAAGGAGTAGGTCTTGTCTATTACATATTGGGTTTATGGAACGGTATCTGAGCTAATTTGAAACCCTTGTTTTATGCATCACAGCACCACACCTTTCCCCTTCAGCAGCCATAGTGTGTTTTCTAAATGTGTGACTCTGTTCTGTTTTGTAATTCAGTTCAAGTGTAGCGGTTTTTACATTCCCTCTGTAAGTGATATCTTATGATAAGTGTCTTTTTCTGTGTGACTTATTTCACTTAGAATCTTCGTACCTAAATCCACTCATCATGCTGCTACGACTCTTATGACATTGATTTCATGGCTGAGTGATATTCCATTGTATATGAGGACCCAACTTCTTTATCCATTTTTCCCTTTCCTAGGATATTTAAGGTGTAATGAAGTGGGGGTTCTTGTCAACAGAGCAGCCCTAAACTTTGGGGTGCCTGTGTCTTGCTGATTTTTAGTTTTCCCAATTTATACGCCCATGAGGGGAAGTGCCCTATGCTCTCCAAGCTGTGTTTTTTAGATGTTTCAGGACACACCGTACACTTCCCTAGAGTGGCTGTTGGCAATTTATATCCCGCCCATCAGCGTAGCAAGGCTCCCATT
Source organism: Balaenoptera acutorostrata (assembly GCF_949987535.1). Classification (NCBI taxonomy): domain Eukaryota; kingdom Metazoa; phylum Chordata; class Mammalia; order Artiodactyla; family Balaenopteridae; genus Balaenoptera; species Balaenoptera acutorostrata. Next base: position 333,092 of record NW_026646750.1, read on the forward strand.
TCTCCATGGCCGGTCCTGAATTTTTGGATTTGACACTTTTTTCCGCATGGCCCTTTTGCCCGCTGGGAAGCGAGACAACTTTGTAGCACTGTTTTCCCTTTCCAGGTTGCTTGGATGGCCAAAAAGGGCGTATGCGTTTTTTCCTGAATATATTCAGGAAAAAAAGCATACGCCCTTTTTGGCCAAGGGCATCATTGTCCACGTTTTGCCGCTCTTCATGTGCTTTCAAAGCGATTCGAATCTACCTCCTGAAAACTGTTTCCTGCAATTCTGCCTTGCTTTCAAATCCTCTTCGTTGCCTTCCCTCAATATATTTGTGGACGAGAGTTATCATTTAAAACTCTGCAGGTTTGTGAATTGCAGTGCCCCTGAGTTCCATTTTTCAAGTCGCTTTTTGGGAGCTGGCCGCAAAAGCGCATGATTGCTTCAGGCCCTCTTCTGGTTCTGGGGGGCAGGCTGAGGCTGTGGTTAATTCTTCTTCCTGATGGGAAAATAGAGTGACCTGTGCCAGTCCCAACCACTAGAGCTAGTCTCTCATTGGTTCCCCCTCTTCCCGTTCATCCTCAGGACAAATTGCAACCTATACGGAACAGGAGGTTAAAGGTGCTGATTCTCCAAGGAGGGAGATGGCTAGTAAAGGGGCTGGAATAGCGAACCCGAGCACAAGGAGATGAGAAATGAGGTGCGGTTTAGAAACCTTTCCCGATCACACGGTGTACCATCTTCTGGGATTCTCATGCCTGTTTTCGACGTAGGACGATGCCCTTGAACCTGGAGATTTGGGACCCATGGGATGGGTACCATGCAGTATTACTTTAAAGGGTCTGCGTTCCCTCACCCAACCTCACCAAAACTCTCAGCCCCAAGAGTGTCCACCCTTATGTCTCAATCTGCTGTGGGTCTAGGTATGGTCAATCCAGGTTGCATCACAGCCCCTGAACGAATTTTGTAAGAATTTCTCTCTCTTTCACTGTCTTTGTTTCACTGGTTTTGAAAAGTAATTTATTTTTATAATGGGGTTTAGCTGCTTTTCACGGCTGTGTTTATGCCGCTTTACACCCCCTTGACTCACTTACAGAGAGATATCAATACATAGGTTTGAAGATTCTTACTAGTCAGATATATTCTTGTGCGGTGAATAGGGGGTGTTGAGTCCAGTTCACTGAGCAAGGAGTAGGTCTTGTCTATTACATATTGGGTTTATGGAACGGTATCGGAGCTAATTCGAAACCCTTGTTTTATGCATCACCCCACCTCACCTTTCCCGTTCAGCAGCCATAGTGTGTTTTCTAAACCTGTGACTATGTTCTGTTTTGTAATTCACTTCAACTGTAGCGGTTTTTACATTCCCTCTATAAGTGCTATCTTATGATAAGTGTCTTTTTCTGTGTGACTTATTTCACTTAGAATCGTCGTACCTAAATCCACTCATCGTGCTGCTACTAGCCTTATGACGTTAATTTCATGGCTGAGTGATATTCCATTGTACATGAGGACCCCAACTTCTTTATCCATTTTTCTCTTTCCTGGGATATTTAAGGTGTAAAGAAGTGGGGGTTCTTGTCAACAGAGCAGCCCTAAACTTTGGGGTGCCTGTGTCTTGCTGATTTTTAGTTTTCCCAATTTATACGTCCATGAGTGTAAGTGCCCTATGTGCTCCAAGCTGTGTTTTTTAGATGTTTCAGCACACACCGTACACTTCTCCAGAGTGGCTGTTGGCAATTTACATCCCGCCCATCAGCGTAGCAAGTCTCCCATTTCTCCATGGCCGCTCCTGCATTTCTGGTTTTGACACTTTTTTCTACATGGCCCTTTTGCCCGCTGGGAAGCCAGACTTCTTTGGAGCGCTGATTTACCTTTACAGGTTGCTTGGTTGGCCAGAAAGGACGTATGCGTTTTTTCCTGAATATATTCAGGAAAAAACGCATAAGCCCTTTTTGGCCAAGGGCATCATTGTCCACGTTTTGCCGCTTTTCATGTGCTTTCAAGGCGATTCGAATCTACCTCCTGAAATCTGTTTCCTGCAATTCTGCCTTGCTTTCACATCCTCTTCGTTGCCTTCCCTCAATATATTTGTGGACGAGAGTTGTCATTTATAACTCTGCAGGTTTGTGAATTGTAGTGCCCCTGAGCTCCATTTTTCAAGTCGCTTTTTGGGAGCTGGCCGGAAAAGCGCAGGATTGCTTCAGGGCCTCTTCTGGTTCTGGGGGGCAGGCTGAGGCTGTGGTTAATTCTTCTTCCTGATGGGAAAATATAGTGACCTGTGCCTGTCCCAACCACTAGAGCTAGTCTCTCATTGGTTCCCCATCTTCCCGTTCATCCTCAGGACAAATTGCACCCTGTACGGAACAGAAGGTTAAAGGTGCTGATTCTCCAAGGAGGGAGATGGCTAGTAAACGGGCTGGAATGGAGAATCCGAGCAAAAGGAGATGAGAAATGAGGTGCGTTTTAGAAACCTTTCCCGATCACACGGTGTACCATCTTCTGGGTTTCCCATGCACGTTTTTGACTTAGGAAGATGCCCTTGAACCTGGAGATTAGGGACCCATCAAGAAATCACATTAAGGTTCTCTTTTTAACGTGTTCCTTAAAACACTAGTGCTTAGGAAATCTATTGGAGGCAGAAGCAGTCAAGGATAGCTTAGGTTTGGGGTTAGGGTGAGGGTTAGGGTACGGCTTAGGGTACGGGTTCGGGGAGGGGTTCGGGTAGGGCGTAGGGTATGGGTTAGGGTTAGGGTTAGTCTTAGAGTTAGGGCTCGGTTTAGGGTACGGGCTAGGATTAGGGTACGCGTTAGGGTTAGGGTAGGGTTTAGGGTTAGTGTACGCGTTAGGGTTAGGGTCGTTATCAAACCTATCCCACTCTCTAGATACCCCTTAGCACGTAAAGGAATATTATTTGTGGGTCCCGCCATGGAGAAGAGTTTAGACACTAGGAGAAGATAAGGAACACACCCATTCTAAAGAAATCACATTAGGATTCCCTTTTTAACCTGTTCCTTAAAACACTAGTGCTTAGGAAATCTATTGGAGGCAGAAGCAGTCAAGGGTAGCTTAGGGTAAGGGTTAGGGTTAGGGTGAGGGTGAGGGTACGGCTTAGGTTACGGGTTCGGGTACGGAATCGGTTATGGCATAGGGTATGGATTAGGGTTATGGTTACTTTTAGGGTAAGGGCTCGGTTTAGAGTATCGGTTAGGATTAAGGTAGGTGTTAGGGTTAGGGTACGGGTTAGGGTTAGGGTATGGGAGAGGGTTAGGGTAAGCATTAGGGTTAGGGTAGTTATTAAACCTATCCCACTCTCTAGATACAGCTTAGAACGTAACGGAATATTATTTGGGGGTCCAGCCTTGGAGAAGAGTTTAGACACTAGGAGAAGATAAGGAACACACCCATCATCAAAAAATCACATTAGGATTCTCTTTTTAACCTGTTCCTTAAAACACTAGTGCTTAGGACATCTATTGGAGGCAGAAGCAGTGAAGGGTAGCTTAGGATTAGGGTTAGGGTTAGGGTACGGTTTAGGGTACGAGTTCGTGGAGGGGTTCGGGTACGGCGTATGGTATGGGTTAGGGTTAGGGTTAGGGCTCGGTTCAGCGTATGGGTTAGGATTAGGGTACGCGTTAGGGTTAGGGTAGGGGTTAGGGTGAGGGTAGTTATTAAACCTATCCCACTCTCTAGATATCCCTTAGCACGTAAAGGAATATTATTTGGGGGTCCAGCCATAGAGAAGAGGTTAGACACTAGGAGAAGATAAGGAACACACCCATTATCAAGAAATCACATTAGGATTCTCTTTTTAACATGTTCCTTAAAATATTAGTGCTTAGGAAATCTATTGGAGGCAGAAGGCGTCAAGGGTAGCTTAGGTTTAGGGTTAGGGTTAGGGTGAGGGTTAGGGTACGGCTTCGGGTACGGGTTGAGGGAGGGGTTCGGGTAGGGCGTAGGGTATGGGTTAGGGTTAGGGTTAGTGTTAGGGTTAGGGCTCGGTTTAGGGTACGGGTTAGGTTTAGGGTATGCATTAGGCTTAGGGTAGGGGTTAGGGTTAGGGTTAGGGTTAGTGTTAGGGTTAGGGCTCAGTTTAGGGTACGGGTTAGGATTAGGGTACACGTTAGTGTTAGGGTAGGGGTTAGGGTTAGGGTACGCGATAGGGTGAGGTTAGTTATTAAACCTATCCCACTCTGTAGATACCCCTTAGCACGTAAAGGAATATTATTTGGGGATCCAGCCATGGAGAAGAGTTTAGACACTAGGAGAAGTTAAGGAACACACCCATTATCAAGAAATCACATTAGGATTCTCTTTTTAAACTGTTCCTTAAAACACTAGTGCTTAGGAAATCTATTGGAGGCAGAAGCAGTCAAGGGTAGCTTAGGGTTAGGGTTAGGGTTAGATTGAGGGTTAGGGTACGGCTTAGGGTACGGGTTCAGGGAGGGGTTCGTGTAGGGCGTAGGGTATGGGTTAGGGTTAGGGTTAGTGTTAGGGTTAGGGCTCGGTTTAGGGTACGGGTTAGGATTAGGGTACGCGTTAGGGTTAGGGTAGGGGTTAGGGTTAGGGAACGCGTCAGGGTGAGGGTAGTTATTAAACCTCTCCCTCTCTCTAGATACCCCTTAGCACGTAAAGGCATATTATTTGGGGGTCCAGCCATGAAGAAGAATTTAGACACGAGGAGAAGATAAGGAACACACCCATTATCAAGAAATCACATTAGGATTCTCTTTTTAACCTGTTCCTTAAAACCCTAGTGCTTAGGAAATCTATTGGAGGCAGAAGGCGTCAAGGGTAGCTTAGGGTTAGGGTTAGGGTTAGGGTGAGGGTTAGGGTACGGCTTAGGGTACGGGTTGAGGGAGGGGTTCGGGTAGGGCGTAGGGTATGGGTTAGGGTTAGGGTTAGGGTTCGTGTTAGGGTTAGGGCTCGGTTTACGGTACGGGTTAGGATTAGGGTACGCGTTAGTGTTAGGGTAGGGGTTAGGGTTAGGGTACGCGATAGGGTGAGGTTAGTTATTAAACCTACCCCACTCTCTAGATACCCCTTAGCACGTAAAGGAATATTATTTAGGGGTCCAGCCATGGAGAAGAGTTTAGACACGAGGAGAAGATAAGGAACACACCCATTATCAAGAAATCACATTAGGATTCTCTTTTTAACCTGTTCCTTAAAACACTAGTGCTTACGAAATCTATTGGAGGCAGAAGCAGTCAAGGGTAGCTTAGGGTTAGGGTTAGGGTTACGGTGAGGGTTAGGGTACGGCTTAGGGTACGGGTTCGGCGAGGGTTTCGGGTAGGGCGTAGGGTATGGGTTAGGGTTAGGGTTAGGGTTCGTGTTAGGGTTAGGGCTCGGTTTAGGGTACGGGTTAGGATTAGGGTACGCGTTAGGGTTAGGGTAGGGGTTAGGGTAAGGGTACGCGTTAGGGTGAGGGTAGTTATTAAACCTATCACACTCTCTAGATACCCCTTAGCACGTAAAGGAATATTATTTGGGGGTCCAGCCATGGAGAAAAGTTTAGACCCTAGGAGAAGATAAGGAACACACCCATTATCAAGAAATAACAATATGCTTCTCTTTTTAAACTGTTCCTTAAAACACTAGTGCTTAGGAAATCTATTGGAGGCAGAGGCAGTCAAGGGTAGCTTAGGGTTAGGGTTAGGGTTAGGGTGAGGGATAGGGTACGGCTTAGGGTACGGGTTCGGGGAGGGGTTCGGTTAGGGCGTAGGGTATGGGTTAGGGTTAGGGTTAGGGCTAGTGTTAGCGTTAGGGCTCGGTTTATGGTACGTTTTAGGATTAGTGTACGCGTTAGGGTTAGGGTAGGTGTTAGGGTTAGGGTACGCATTAGGATGAGGGTAGTTATTAAACCTATCCCACTCTCTAGATACCCCTTAGCACGTAAAGGAATATTATTTGGGGGTCTAGCCATGGAGAAGAGTTTAGACACTAGGAGAAGATAAGGAACACACCCATTATAAAGAAATCACATTAGGATTCTCTTTTTAACCTGGTCCTTAAAACACTAGTGCTTAGGAAATCTATTGGAGGCAGAAGCAGTCAAGGGTAGCTTAGGGTTAGGGTTAGGGTTAGGGTGAGGGTTAGGGTACGGCTTAGGGTACGGATTCGGGTAGGGGTTCGTGTAGGGAGTAGGGTATGGGTTAGGGTTAGGGTTAGGGTTAGTGTTAGGGTTAAGGCTCGGTTTAGGGTACGGGTTAGGATTAGGGTACGCGTTAGTGTTAGGGTAGGGGTTAGGGTTAGGGTACGCGTTAGGGTGAGGTTAGTTATTAAACCTATCCCACTCTCTAGATACCCCTTAGCACGTAAAGGAATATTATTTGGGGGTCCAGCCATGGAGAAGAGTTTAGACACTAGGAGAAGATAAGGAACAAACCCATTATCAAGAAATCACAATATGATTCTCTTTTTAAACTGTTCCTTAAAACACTAGTGCTTAGGAAATCTATTGGAGGCAGAAGCAGTAAAGGGTAGCTTAGGGTTAGGGTTAGGGTTAGGGTGAGGGTTAGGGTACGGCTTAGGTTACGGGTTCGGGGAGGGGTTCGGGTAGGGCGTAGTGTATGGGTTAGGGTTAGGGTTAGGGCTAGTGTTAGGGTTAGGGCTCGGTTTAGGGTACGGGTTAGGATTAGGGTACACGTTAGGGTTAGGGTAGGGGTTAGGGTTAGGGTACGCGTTAGGGTGAGGGTAGTTATTAAACCTATCACACTCTCTAGATACCCCTTAGCACGTAAAGGAATATTATTTGGGGGTCCAGCCATGGAGAAGAGTTTAGACACGAGGAGAAAATAAGGAACACACCCATTATCAAGAAATCACATTAGGATTCTCTTTTTAACCTGTTCCTTAAAACACTAGTGCTTAGGATATCTATTGGAGGCAGAAGCCATCAAGGGTAGCTTAGGTTTAGGGTTAGGGTTAGGGTGAGGGTTAGGGTACGGCTTAGGGTACGGGTTCGGGGATGGGTTCGGGTAGGGCGTAGGGTATGGGTTAGGGTTAGGGTTAGGGTTAGTGTTAGGGTTAGGGCTCAGTTTAGGGTACGGGTTAGGATTAGGGTACGCGTTCGGGTTAGGGTAGGGGTTAGGGTTAGGGTACGCGATAGGGTGAGGTTAGTTATTAAACCTATCCCACTCTCTAGATACCCCTTAGCACGTAAAGGAATATTATTTGGGGGTCCAACCATGGAGAAGAGTTTAGACACGAGGAGAAGATAAGGAACACACCCATTATCAAGAAATCACATTAGGATTCTCTTTTTAACCTGTTCCTTAAAACACTAGTGCTTAGGGAATCTATTGGAGGCAGAAGCAGTCAAGGGTAGCTTACGGTTAGGGTTAGGGTTAGCGTGAGGTTTAGAGTATGGCTTAGGGTACGGGTTCGGGGAGGGGTTCTGGTAGGGCGTAGTGTATGGGTTAGGGTTAGGGTTAGGGTTAGTGTTAGGGTTAGGGCTCGGTTTAGGGTACGGGTTAGGATTAGGGTACGCATTAGGGTTAGGGTAGCGGTTAGGGTTAGGGTACGTGATAGGGTGAGGTTAGTTATTAAACCTATCCCACTCTGTAGATACCCCTTAGCACGTAAAGGAATATTATTTGGGGATCCAGGCATGGAGAAGAGTTTAGACACTAGGAGAAGTTAAGGAACACACCCATTATCAAGAAATCACATTAGGATTCTCTTTTTAAACTGTTCCTTAAAACACTAGTGCTTAGGAAATCTATTGGAGGCAGAAGCAGTCAAGGGTAGCTTAGGGTTAGGGTTAGGGTTAGATTGAGGGTTAGGGTACGGCTTAGGGTACGGGTTCAGGGAGGGGTTCGTGTAGGGCGTAGGGTATGGGTTAGGGTTAGGGTTAGGGTTAGTGTTAGGGTTAGGGCTCGGTTTAGGGTACGGGTTAGGATTAGGGTACGCGTTAGGGTTAGGGTAGGGGTTAGGGTTAGGGAACGCGTTAGGGTGAGGGTAGTTATTAAACCTCTCCCTCTCTCTAGATACCCCTTAGCACGTAAAGGCATATTATTTGGGGGTCCAGCCATGAAGAAGAATTTAGACACGAGGAGAAGATAAGGAACACACCCATTATCAAGAAATCACATTACGATTCTCTTTTTAACCTGTTCCTTAAAACCCTAGTGCTTAGGAAATCTATTGGAGGCAGAAGGCGTCAAGGGTAGCTTAGGGTTAGGGTTAGGGTTAGGGTGAGGGTTAGGGTACGGCTTAGGGTACGGGTTGAGGGAGGGGTTCGGGTAGGGCGTAGGGTATGGGTTAGGGATAGGGTTAGTGTTAGGGTTAGGGCTCGGTTTAGGGTACGGGTTAGGATTACGGTACGCGTTAGGCTTATGGTAGGGGTTAGGGTTAGGGTACGCGTTAGGGTGAGGGTAGTTATTAAACCTATCCCACTTTCTAGATACCCCTTAGCACGTAAAGGAATATTATTTGGGGGTCCAGCCATGGAGAAGAGTTTAGACACTAGGAGAAGATAAGGAACACACCCATTATCACGAAATCACATTAGGATTCTCTTTTTAACCTGTTCCTTAAAACACTAGTGCTTAGGAAATCTACTGGAGGCAGAAGCAGTCAAGGGTAGCTTAGTGTTAGGGTTAGGGTTAGGGTGAGGGTTAGGGTACGGCTTAGGGTACGGGTTCGGGGAGGGGTTCGGGTAGGGCGTAGGGTATGGGTTAGGGTTAGGGTTAGGGTTAGTGTTAGGGTTAGGGCTCGGTTTAGGGTACGGGTTAGGATTAGGGTACGCGTTAGTGTTAGGGTAGGGGTTAGGGTTAGGGTACGCGATAGGGTAAGGTTAGTTATTAAACCTACCCCACTCTCTAGATACCCCTTAGCACGTAAAGGAATATTATTTAGGGGTCCAGCCATGGAGAAGAGTTTAGACACGAGGAGAAGATAAGGAACACACCCATTATCAAGAAATCACATTAGGATTCTCTTTTTAACCTGTTCCTTAAAACACTAGTGCTTACGAAATCTATTGGAGGCAGAAGCAGTCAAGGGTAGCTTAGGGTTAGGGTTAGGGTTACGGTGAGGGTTAGGGTACGGCTTAGGGTACGGGTTCGGCGAGGGTTTCGGGTAGGGCGTAGGGTATGGGTTAGGGTTAGGGTTAGGGTTCGTGTTAGGGTTAGGGCTCGGTTTAGGGTACGGGTTAGGATTAGGGTACGCGTTAGGGTTAGGGTAGGGGTTAGGGTTAGGGTACGCGTTAGGGTGAGGGTAGTTATTAAACCTATCACACTCTCTAGATACCCCTTAGCACGTAAAGGAATATTATTTGGGGGTCCAGCCATGGAGAAAAGTTTAGACCCTAGGAGAAGATAAGGAACACACCCATTATCAAGAAATAACAATATGATTCTCTTTTTAAACTGTTCCTTAAAACACTAGTGCTTAGGAAATCTATTGGAGGCAGAGGCAGTCAAGGGTAGCTTAGGGTTAGGGTTAGGGTTAGGGTGAGGGATAGGGTACGGCTTAGGGTACGGGTTCGGGGAGGGGTTCGGGTAGGGCGTAGGGTATGGGTTAGGGTTAGGGTTAGGGCTAGTGTTAGCGTTAGGGCTCGGTTTATGGTACGTTTTAGGATTAGTGTACGCGTTAGGGTTAGGGTAGGTGTTAGGGTTAGGGTACGCATTAGGATGAGGGTAGTTATTAAACCTATCCCACTCTCTAGATACCCCTTAGCACGTAAAGGAATATTATTTGGGGGTCTAGCCATGGAGAAGAGTTTAGACACTAGGAGAAGATAAGGAACACACCCATTATAAAGAAATCACATTAGGATTCTCTTTTTAACCTGGTCCTTAAAACACTAGTGCTTAGGAAATCTATTGGAGGCAGAAGCAGTCAAGGGTAGCTTAGGGTTAGGGTTAGGGTTAGGGTGAGGGTTAGGGTATGGCTTAGGGTACGGATTCGGGTAGGGGTTCGTGTAGGGAGTAGGGTATGGGTTAGGGTTAGGGTTAGGGTTAGTGTTAGGGTTAGGGCTCGGTTTAGGGTACGGGTTAGGATTAGGGTACGCGTTAGTGTTAGGGTAGGGTTTACGGTTAGGGTACACGTTAGGGTTAGGGTCGTTATTATACCTATCCCACTCTCTAGATACCCCTTAGCACGTAAAGGAATATCATTTGGGGGTCTAGCCATGGAGAAGAGTTTACACACTAGGATAAGATAAGGAACACACCCATTATCAAGAAATCACATTAGGATTCTCATTTTAACCTGTTCCTTAAAACACTAGTCCTTAGGAAATCTATTGGAGGCAGAAGCAGTCAAGGGTAGCTTAGGGTTACGGTTAGGGTGAGGGTGAGGGTTAGGGTACGGTTTAGGGTATGGGTTCGGGGAGGGGTTCGGGTAGGGCGTAGAGTATGCTTTAGGGTTAGGTTTAGGGTTAGGGTTAGTGTTAGGGCTCGGTTTAGGGTACGGGTTAGGATTAGAGTACGCGTTAAAGTTAGGGTAGGTGTTAGGGTTAGGGTACGCGTTAGGGTTTGGGTAGTTATTAAACCAATCCCACTCTCTAGATACCCCTAAGCACATAAAGGAATATTATTTTGGGGTCCAGCCATGGAGAAGAGTTTAGACACTAGGATAAGAGAAGGAACACACCCATTATCAAGAAATCACTTTAGGATTCTCTTTTTAACCTGTTCCTTAATACACTAGTGCTTAGGAAATCTATTGGAGGCAGAAGCAGTCAAGGGTAGCTTAGGTTTAGGGTTAGGGTTAGTGTGAAGGTTAGGGTACGGCTTAGGGTTCGGGTTCGGGGAGGCGTTATGCTATGGCGTAGGGTATGGGTTAGGGTTAGGGTTAGGGTTAGTGTTAGGGTTAGGGCTCGGTTTTGGGTACGGGTTAGGATTAGGGTACGCGTTAGGGTTAGGGTCGGGGTTAGCGTTACGGTACGCGTTAGGGTGAGGGTAGTTATTAAACCTATCCCACTCTCTAGATACCACTTAGCACGTAAAGGAATATTATTTGGGGGTCCAGCCATGGAGAAGAGTTTAGACACTAGGATAAGATAAGGAACACACCTATTATCAAGAAATCACATTAGGATTCTCTTTTTTACTTGTTCCTTAAAACACTAGTGCTTAGGAACTCTATTGGAGGCAGAAGCCGTCAAGGGTAGCTTAGGGTTAGGGTTAGGGTTAAGTTTAGGGTGAGGGTTACGGTACAGCTTCAGGCCCTCTTCTGGTTCCGGGGGGCAGGCTGAGCCTGTGGTTAATTCTTCTTCCTGATGGGAAAATAGAGTGACCTGTGCCTGTCCCAAAACATAGAGCTAGTCTCTCATTGGTTCCCCTTCTTCCCATTCATCTTCAGAACAAATTGCAACCTGTACGGAACAGGAGGTTAAAGGTGCTGATGCTCCAAGTAGGGAGGTTGCTAGTAAAGCGGCTGGAATGGCGAACCGGAGCACAAGGAGGTGAGAAATGAGGTGCGTTTTAGAAACCTTTCCCGATCACACGGTGTACCATCTTCTGGGTTTCTCATGCATCTTTTTGATGTAGGAAGATGACCTTGTACCTGGAGATTTGGGACCCATGGGCTGGGTACCACGCAGTATTACTTTAAAGGGTCTGCGTTGGCTCACCCAACCTCACCAAACCTCTCAGCCCCAAGAGTGTCCACCCTTATGTCTCATCCAGCTGTGGGTCCAGATATGGTCAATCCAGGTTGCATCACAGCCCCTGAATGAATTGTGTGAGTAATTCTCTCTCTTTCACTGTCTTTGTTTCATGGGTTTTTAAAAGTAATTTATTTTTATAATGGGGTTTAGCTGCTTTTCACTGCTGTGTTTATGCCGCTTTACACCCACTTGACTCACTTACGGAGAGATATCAATACATAGGTTTGAAGATTCTTACTAGTCAGAAATATTCTTGTGCGATGAATAGGGGGTGTTGAGTCCAGTTCACTGAGCAAGGAGTAAGTGTTGTCTATTACATATTGGGTTTATGGAACGGTATGTTGGCTAATTTGAAACCCTTGTTTTATGCATCACCCCACCTCACCTTTCCCGTTAAGCAGCCATATTGTGTTTTCTAAATGTGTGATTCTCTTCTGTTTTATAATTCAGTTCAAGTGTAACGGTTTTTACATTCCCTCTATAAGTGATATCTTATGATAAGTGTCTTTTTCTGTGTGACTTATTTCACTTAGAATCGTTGTACCTAAATCCACTCATCATGCTGCTACTAACATTATGACATTGATGTCATGCCTGAGAGATATCCCATTCTACATAAGGACCTCAAATTCTTTATCCATTTTTCGCTTTCCTGGGCTATTTAAGATGTAATGAAGTGGAGGTTCCTGTCAACAGAGCAGCCATAAACTTTGGGGTGCCTGTGTCTTGCTGATTTTTAGTTTTCCCAATTTATACACCCATGAGTGGAAGTGCCCTATGCTCTCTAAGCTGTGTTTTTTCGATGTTTCAGGACACACCGTACACTTCTCCAGAGTGGCTGTTGGCAATTTACATCCCACCCATCAGCGTAGCAAGGCTCCCATTTCTCCATGGCCTGTCCTGCATTTCTGGTTTTGATACATTTTTCAGCATGGCCCTTTTGACCGATGGGAAGCGAGACTTCTTTGTAGTGCTGATTTGCCTTGCCAGGTTGTTTGGTTGGCCAAAACGGGCGTATGTGTTTTTTCCTGAATATATTCAGGAAAAAACGCATACGCCCTTTTTGGCCAAGGGCATCACTGTCGACGTTTTGCCGCTTTTCATGGGCTTTAAAGGCGATTCGAATCTACCTCCTGAAATCTGTTTCCTGCAATTCTGCCTTGCTTTCAAATCCTCTTCGTTGCCTTCCCTCAATTTATTTGTGGACTAGAGTTATCATTTATAACTGCACAGGTTTTGTGAATTGCAGTGCCCCTGACCTGAATTTTTCAACTCGCTTTTTTGGGAGCTGGCCGCAAAAGTGCAGGATTGCTTCAGGCCCTCTTCTGGTTCCGGGGGCCAGGCTGAGCCTGTGGTTAATTCTTCTTCCTGATGGGAAAATAGAGTGATGTGTGCCTGTTCCAACATATAGAGCTAGTCTCTCATTGGTTCCCCTTCTTCCCATGCATCCTCAGGACAAATTGCAACCTGTACGGAACAGGAGGTTAAAGGTGCTTATGCTCCAAGTAGGGAGATTGCTAGTCAAGGGGCTGGAATGGCGAACCGGAGCACAAGGAGATGACAAATGAGGTGCGTTTTAGAAACCTTTCCCGATCACACGGTGTACCATCTTCTGGGTTTCTCATGCATGTTTTCGATGTAGGAAGATGCCCTTGTACCGGGAGATTTGGGACCCATGGGATGGGTACCACGCAGTATTACTTTAATAGGTCTGCATTTGCTCACCCAACCTCACCAAACCTCTCAGCCCCAAGAGTGTCCACCCTTATGTCTCATCCAGCTGTGGGTATAGATATGGTCAATACAGGTTGTATCACAGCCCCTGACCGAATTGTGTAAGAATTTCTCTCTCTTTCATTGTCTTTGTTTCATGGGTGTTTTAAAGAAATTTATTTTTATAATGGGGTTTAGCTTCTTTTCACTGCTCTGTTCATGCCGCTTTACACCCACTTGACTCACTTACGGAGAGATATCAATACCTAGGTTTTAAGATTCTTACTTGTCAGATATATTCTTGTGCGGTGAATAGCGGGTGTTGAGTCCAGTTCACTGAGCAAGGAGTAGTTCTTGTCTATTACATATTGGGTTTATGGAACGGTATATGAACTAATTTGAAACCCTTCTTTCATGTATCACACCACCTCACCTTTCCCGTTAAGCAGTCATAGTGTGTCTTCTAAAAGTGTGACTCTGTTCTGTTTTGTAATTCAGTTCAAGTGTGACGGTTTTTACATTCCCTCTATAAGTGATATCTTATGATAAGTGTCTTTTTCTGTGTGACTTATTTCACTTAGAATCGTCGAAACTAAATCCACTCCTCATGCTGCTACTCGCGTTAAGACATTGATTTCATGGCTGAGTGATATTCCATTGTACATAAGAAGCAAAACTTCTTTATCCATTTTTCTGTTTCCTAGGATATTTAAGGTGTAATGAAGTGGAGGTTCTTGTCAACAGAGCAACCCTTAACTTTGGGTTGCCTGTGTCTTGCTGATTTTTAGATTTCCCAATTTATACGCCCATGCGTGGAAGTGCCCCATTCTCTGTAGCTGTGTTTTTTAGATGTTTTTGGAAACACCATACCCTTCTGCAGAGTCGCCATTGGCAATTTACATCCCGCCCATCAGTGTAACAAGGCTCCCTTTCCTCCTTGTCCTCTCCTGCATTTCTTGTTTTTACACTTTTTTAGGAAGTTCCTTTTGACCGATGGGAAGTGAGACTCCTTTGTAGTGCTGATTTGCATTTCCGGCTTGCTTGGTTGGCCAAAAAGGGCCTATGCGTTTTTTTCTGAATTTATTCAGGAAAAAATGCATACGCCCTTTTTGGCCAAGGGCATCCTTGTCGACGTTTGGCCGCTTTTCATGTGCTTTAGTGGCGATTCGATTCTAACTCCTGAAATTTGTTTCCTGCAATTCTGCCTTTCTTTCCAATCCTTTTCGTTGCCTTCCCTCAATATAGTTTTGGACGATAGTTATAATTTAAAACTCTGCAGGTTTATGAATTGCAGTGCCCCTGAGCTCCATTTTTCAACTCGCTTTTTGGGAGCTTCCCGCAGAGCCGCTGGTTTGCTTCTGGCCCTACTCTGGTTCTCAGTGGCAGGCTAAGCCTTTGCTTAATTCTTCTTCCTGATTGGAAATTAGAGTGACATGTGCCTGTCCGAGCATCTAGGGCTTGGCTCTCCTTGTTTCTCCTCCTTCCCCTTCTTCCTTTGGACAAATTCCAAATTCTGTGCAACTGGATGTTGAAGGTGCTGACATCCTCAAGTGGGGAGGTTTTAAGGAAAATGGCTGGAGGGGTGAATCCAACAACCAGGAAATTAGGAGTTTTGGTTCCTTTTCCAAAATCTTCCTGATCCAACCGTGTTCCATCTTCTGTGTGTCACTAGCATGTTTTAGCTGTAGGAAAGGTCCCGTGTATGTAAGGAGAACACCAGGGATTTTTCCAAATCAGTGTCTCCCCGATCTCCAATCTGGGGAATTTTTAAGCTACTGGTACATGTGTGTTCATTAAGGGACTTGGGCCGTAGGCAGAGTCCGAACTTTAGATGATTGAAGTCTTCAGGCTCAGAAACGCTCACCATCGGCCTCCTTTAGTTTCCATTTTATCTGTAGTTGATAGATGATGTTGATATAGATATCTATTGTTTTTCAGATTATTTCCCCTTAGGGGTCATTAAAAAATATTGAGTATAGTTCCCTGTGCTATACAGTAGTTCCTTGTTGATGATATATTTTATACATAGCAGTGTGTATATGTTAATCCGAAACTGTTAATTTATCCCTCCTCCCACCTTTCCCCTTTGGTAATAAAAAAATATAAGATTTTATACTTCTCAGAAATCTAGGAGCTGAAAGAGAGGTATCATTTTCAATGGAAAATCATTCAAAACAAGGTTGAAACTTCAACCAAGATTATTAGATGTACATCCTTGGAAAGAAATCACTGCATTTCACTACTGTTGACCTGACAAATAAGACAAACCCCTCCACTGAACTTGCTTATAATAAAGTGATGGAAATATCAAATGGAAGTGTTAGAAACATCTTATTTTACACGAGCCTTATACACTGCTCTATGTTAATTACAGTTTGGCTCACACATCTGTTCATTGAAGTTACAATGTTCTCAAATTCTGTTACTGATCCTGCAGAGTGGGCCCCAACAAGGGTCTCCCTGCCCAGTGTCATTGGAGCCAACAGATCGAGACTGACTTTGGTTCAGAAGCAAAGGAAAACTTTATATTTTAATCAGAGAATGGAGAGGTGAGAGTGTGTGCTCCCCTGCGGGTTGTGGGCCGGGCTGCTGTGTAGGGATCCTGTCAGCATCAGCCGGAGGGAGGGGGCAGAGCTCTCGAGGGCCGGGTTGGCTGGAGTTCAGGCTCTATGTCGCAGAGTCTGCACAGGGCCCCACGAGCTGAGGTGTCGGCCCAGCCATTTTGCACTAGGAAATCGGGTCTGAAGTGCCGGGTGTGGGACCTCTGCATGTGGAAACCTAGGAGCAAGTGAAATTAGACAAAGTACAAAGGACAAAATGGTTAGACTTTATTTTATTGCCCAGATTCTATTTTTATCTCCCAGGAATTTTTAATGGGCTTTGCCAGTGACAAAGCCCTCCTCTGCCTTTTGTCCCATTCCTCATTCGTGGGGCACTGAGGGTGCAGACACCTCTTCTGTAAATGCTTCGTGCTGAGTTGGGTGTCCTCATACCTGGGGGGAGGGGCAGGACTTCTCTCCAGCAGCCTCCAGGTGAGGTGGATTGTCCCCAGGCCTCCTCCCTCACTGCTCGTCTGCCTGAGCACCAGCATTGGAAGTTTCATAGATTCTAATGACCTTTAAGGGTCCAGGAAAGAGATGTTCAGAGACGTTGCGGGGGGGTGGGCGGTTTTACCCTGCTCCACATTGGTTCGACCCCCTTAGGCTGACGGTTTCTGCCAGCCTAGATGCTCTGACCAGTAGTCTGCGCTTTCTTCAGTTAGGCCACTGAATTAACGTACAAACAGCACCAGGTATCAGAGCCCTGCTTGCTCAAATCCCAGACAGTCCAGGGCTGGTGGTGATCCAGGACCATGACGGCCACTCAGTCAACGGCCTTTTGAAGTAGCCAGGAGTACAGCCGGTCTCATTGGCCTCCGTCACCGCGGTGTCTGTAGGCTTTTCTATGGTGGCAGCGTTATTTACGGTTCCCCTGCCAAGTTTATTAGCTCCGCTCTGGGTGCAGTAAGTCCTGTAAGCAATAGTCTGCTCTTTTGGGGCACACTCTTGTTGTTTTCTGAGAGAAGTTCCAGGTCAAGTGATGGTCACACGAGTCGTCATGGGGGCCCATTGCCCCCAGTTGTCTCTCCGGAGGTTGGTGTTGGAGGGCCTCCTCACTCGAGGTCATTGTGCCCACGGAGCAATCCCTGCAACTTCAGGGCATGGTGGGTGGTTAGGATCACCAAGTGGCATCCTTTACCCTTAGGAGGGAGCTGGCCTTGCGGGCTGCTGATTTCCAGGTTTTTAGATACCCCCAGTATCCTGGTCAGATGGGGTGGCTGGCCAATGCCTGGAGGGCATTCTTGCATTGTTCCATTTCAAGTGGTCCCAGTTTTTGCACTAATACTCCAAGGGCGATTTGCCTTGGACCAGGAATGTAAAGGTCAAAGGGTTTAGCTAACTTAGGGAGGTCCAGGGCAAGGGTCTGAATTGACTGCACTTTCCCTTCTTGAAGGGCCGCTTCTGGATTCTATTCAAAAGGATCATCATCTTTTCCTTTCAGTGTTTCATATAGAGGCCCAGCTATTAGACTGTAGTTAGGGATCCAGATGCAGCAAACCCCGGTCTCCCCAGGATCCCCTAAGCTGTCTTCTAGATTCAGGAAGGGTGAGGCAGCAAATGGCTTCTTCCCTTTCCTGGGGTGGGCTTCTCCGACCTTCTGTATGAATGAAACCCAGGAAGGTCACCTTAGTTTGTGATATTTGAGCCTTTTTCTTGGACACCTTCTATCTTTTATTGGCTAGGTAGTTCAGAGGCCTCCTTAGTCGGGCTGGTGATCAGAATGTCATCTGCATATTGAAGGAGGGTTCCCTTCTCCAGAGGTAGATCTTTTAGGTCTTTAGCTAACGTTTCCCAAAAGATGGTGTGGGAATTTTTGAACCCCTGGGGCAGGACGGCCCAGCAGCATTGCTTTTGTTGTATGTTGAGTCCTGCCACTCACAGCCAAAATTTCTTGTGACTCTGGGACTAATGGAATACAGAAGAAGGCATCATTGAAGTCTAATACAGAATACCATGTCCTGCTGGATGGTAGAATGACCAGCAGGGTGTAGGAATTTGGAACTACTAGATGTATATCCTCTGTGGCTTCACTGACTGTCCTGGCGTCCTCTACCAGGTACCCAGCAGCCCACGGGGCTCTTGTGGTCGGGCCCCTCACAGGATATGGAGCTCACCTGGGCAGGTACCCAGCTGCCCATGGGGCTCTCGGTGTTAGGCCACTCCCAGGATATGGAGCTCACCTGGGCAGGTACCCAGCAGCCCATGGGGCCCTCATGGTCAGGCCCCTCCCAGGTTATGGAGCTCACCTGGGCAGGTACGCAGCAGCCCACAGGGCTCTCGTGGGCAGGCCCCTCCCTGGATATGGAGCTCCCCTGGACAGGTACCCTGGCAGGGCTGGGCACACAGGAACCGTGCACATAGCCCTCATTGCAGAGCACCCCCACCACAACTGTAGCTCAGAGCTGACACAGAGCACCTCAGAGCAGAGCTTGAACTAACAAACAGCAGCTCCAACAGGTCTGTGACCCTAGGCTTCACTCTGTGCAGCCTCCCTCTGCCTGGTCTTCCAGGGGCTTCCACTGCATCCGGGGCACCAGGCCTCTGTCTGCACCCACCACCCCTCCTCTCCCTGACTCCTGGGTTCCTCTCATTAGCAGAGGGTCTTCTTGAAGTTGTCTCCCACTCATGGACCAGATGAAATGATTAGAAAACAAGCCAGGGCTGCCGCCCCTTATCTATCCTGACTCTCGGGACCCTACACCTGTTCCTTGGATCTGGCCGGTGCAGCAAGGCCCATTTTCTGCAACTCTGAGCCCCTGAGGGGCGAGGATTGGCTGACCTTGGCAGCCTGACCCGGCCGGCCAGCCCTTCCCAGGTGTGCCTGGGTTGAGGTCAATATAAACACCCCTCCAGGCAGCAAAAGCCTCTGCAGCTGTGCCTGACGCCATATTCTCTGCCCCGTCAGCAGTCTCGGGGTTGGGATGGTGGGAGGGAGTAGGGCCCGTGGCTCTATGAGTGGCCCGGTGTGACTGGGGCTCTGCTGGACTTCCTGAAGGAGTTGCCCTGCTGCCACCTGCTAAAGAAGAGGATGTGTCACCCATACTTGCTGCTGGAATTTCTCCCCGGGCAGAGGTGAGGAAGGAAAAAAGCAGTGGGGGCCGGGACAGGAGGGGTACCTCAGGCAGGGAAATGGAAAGCTTCCAGACGAGTGCCCAGGGCCAGGACCATCCTGGCTGGCCTGCAGGCACCAAGTCGGCCTGCGTGTCCAAGCCCCTTCCTCTAGCTTTTAAAGTCTTTGCACACATTCAGGTGTTTTACCTGGGAAGGGTGGGAAAAGTTCAGCAGCAACTGGCCTGGGGCTCAGCTCACATTTACTCAGAGACGCCTCCTCACGGTCCCCCAGCTTTGCAATGAGGACGCTCCTTGTGTTGGGGCTGCTGGCTGCATGGGAAATGATTCCCCACCTGTGACCAACTTCAGAATTGTTTACCACTGGAGCAAGTGCCCTGATAGGGTTTTCCTCTGTATGACCAGTGGGTTCTGTTTTTTTTTTTTCTTTTTTGGTTCAAGGTAAATTTTATTCCTCTTTTTGTATTTATGGATATAAGCATGGAAATAATTCATTCATATAAATACGTCTATGGGAAGGACAGAACTTTTTTTTCTGTTTTATTTTTTTAAGTATTAATTATTTTTTAATTTTTGAATTTATTTTATTCATTTTTTTATACAGCAGGTTCTTATTGGTTATCTATTTTATACATATAAGTGTATATATGTCAATCCCAGGCTCGCAATTCATCCCACCACCACCACCCTGCCACTTTCCCCCCTTGGTGTCCATACATTTGTTCTCTACATCTGTGTCTCTATTTCTGCCTTGCAAACCGGCTCATCTGTACCATTTTTCTAGGTTCCACATGTATGCGTTAATATACGATATTTGTTTTTCTCTTTCTGACTTACTTCACTCTGTATGACAGTCTCTAGATCTATCCACGTCTCTACAAATGACCCAATTTCATTCCTTTTTATGGCTGAGAAATATTGCATTTTATATATGTAGCACATCTTTTCCGTTCATCTGTCTATGGGCATTTAGGTTGCTTCCATGACCTGGCTATTGTAAATAGTGCTGCAGTGAACATTGTGGTGAATATGTCTTTTTGAATTATGGTTTTCTCTGGGTATATGGCCAGTAGTGGGATTGCTGGGTCACACGGTAATTCTATTTTTAGTTTTTTAAGGAACCTCCATACTGTTCTCCATAGTGACTGTATCAACTTACATTCCCACAAATAGTGTAAGAGGGTTCCCTTTTCTCCACACCCTCTCCAGCATTTGTTGTTTGTAGATTTTCTGATGATGCCCATTCTAACTCGTGTGAGGTGATAACTCATTGTAGTTTTGGTTTATATTTCTCTAATAATTAGTGATGTTGAGCAGCTTTTCATGTGCTTCTTGGTCATCTGTATGTCTTCTTGGGACAAATGTCTATTTACATCATCTGCCCATTTTTGGATTGGGTTGTTTGTTTTTTTACTGTTGAGCTGCATGAGCTGTTTATATACATTGGAGATTAATCCTTTGTCCATTGATTCGTTTGCAAATATTTTCTCCCATTCTGAGGGTTGTCTTTTCGTCTTGTTTGTAGTTTCCTTTGCTTTGCAAAAGCTTTTAGGTTTCATTTGCTCCCATTTGTTTATTATTGTTTCTTATTCCATTACTCTAGGAGGTGGATCAAAAAAGACCTTGCTGTGATTTATGTCAAAGAGTATTCTTCCTATGTTTTCCTCTAAGAGTTTTATAGTGTCCGGTCTTACATTTTGGTCTCTAATGCATTTTGAGTTTATTTTTTGTGTATGGTGTTAGGGAGTGTTCTAATTTCATTCTTTTACATGTAGCTGTCCATTTTTCCCAGCACCACTTATTGAAGAGACTGTCTTTTCTCCATTGTATATCCTTGCCTCCTTTGTCATAGATTAGTGGGTCATAGGTGTGTAGGTTTATCTCTGGGCTTTCCTTTTTTTTTTTTTTTCTTTTACATCTTTAATGGAGTATAATTGCTTTACAATTGTGTGTTAGTTTCTGCTGTATAAAAAACTGAATCAGCTATGCGTATACATATAACACCATATCCCCTCCCTCTTGCACCTCCCTCTCACTCCCTTATCCCACCCTTTTAGGTGGTCACAAAGCACAGAGCTGGTCTCCCTGTGCTATGTGGCTGCTTCCCAGTAGCTATCAATTTTACATTTGGTACTGTATATATGTCCATACCACTCTCTCACTTTGTCCCAGCTTACCCTACCCCCTCCCCATGTCCTCAAGTCCTTTCTCTACGTCTGTGTCCTTAATCCTTTCCTGCCCCTAGGTTCTACATAAACTTTTTTTTTTAGATTCCATATATATGTGTTAGCATACGGTGTTTGTTTTTCTCTTTCTGACTTACTTCACTCTGTAGGACAGACTCTAGATCCATCCACCTCACTAAAAATAACTCAATTTCGTTTCTTTTTATGGCTGAATCATGTTCCATTGTATATATGTGCCACATCTTCTTTATCCATTTATCTGTTGATGGACACTTAGGTTGCTTCCGTGTCCTGGCTATTGTAAATAGAGCTACAGTGAACATTGTGGTACATGACTCTTTTTGAATTATGGTTTTCTCAGGGTAAAGGTCCAGGAGTGGGTTTGCTGGGTTGTATGGTAGTTCTATTTTTAGTATTTAAGGAACCTTCATACCGTTCTCCCTAGTGGCTATATCAATTTACATTCCCACCAACAGTGCAAGAGGGTTCCCTTTTCTCCAATTAATGCCTCTCCAGCATTTATTGTTGGTAGATTTTTTGATGATGGCCATTCTGACTGGTGTGAGGTGATACCTCGCTGTAGTTTTGATTTGCATTTCTCTAATGATTAGTGATGTTCAGCATCCTTTCATGTGTTTGTTGGCAACCTGTATATCTTCTTTGGAGAAATGTCTATTTAGGTCTTCTGCCCATTTTTGGATTGGGTTGTTTGGTTTTGTGATATTGAGCTACATGAGCTGCTTTTTGGAGATTAATCATTTGCCATTTGCTTCATTTGAAAATATTTTCTCCCATCCTGATGGTTGTCTTTTCATCTTGCTTATGTTTTCCTTTGCTGTGCAAAAGAATTTATGTTTCATTAGGTCCCATTTTTTAATTTTTGTTTTTATTTCCATTTCTCTAGGAGGTGGGTCAAAAAGGATCTTGCTGTGATTTATGTCATAGACTGTTCTGCTTATGTTTTCCTCTAAGAGTTTTATAGTGGCTGGTCTTATATTTAGGTATCTAATCCATTTTGAGTTTATTTTTGTGTATGGTGTTAGGGAGTGTTCTAATTTCATTCTTTTACATGTAGCTGTCCAGTTTTCCCAGCACCACTTACTGAAGACACTGTCTTTTCTCCGTTGTACACCCTTGCCTCCTTTGTCATAGATTAGTTAACCATAGGTATGTGGGTTTATCTCTGTGCTTTCTATCCTGTTCTGTTGACCTATATTTCTGTTTTTGTGTCAGTACCATATTATCTGATTACTGTAGCTTTGTAATATAGTCTGAAGTCTGGAAGTCTGATTCCTCCAGCTCTTTTTTTCCCCCCTCAAGACTGCTTTGGCTATCCAGGGTCTTTTGTGTCTCCCTACAAATTTTAAGATTTTTTTTTCTTGTTCTGTAGAAAATGCCAAAAGTATTTTGATCAGGATTGCATTAAATCTGTAGATTGCTTTGGGTAGTATAGTCATTTTCACAATATTGATTCTTCTAATCCAAGAACATGGTATATGTCTCCATCTGCTTATATCATCTTTGATTTCTTTCATCAGCGTCTTATAGTTTTCTGAGTACAGGTCTTTTACTTCCTTAGGTAGGTTAATTCCTAGGTATTTTATTCTTTTTGTTGCAGTGGTAATGGGATTGTTTCCTTAATTTCTCTTTCTGATCTTTCATTGTTAGTGTATAGGAATGCAAGCAATTTCTGTGCATTAATTTTGTATCCTGCAACTTTACCAGATTCATTGATTAGCTCCAGTGGTTTTCTGGTGGCATCTTTAGGATTCTCTATCTATGATATCATGTCATCTGCAAACAGTGACAATTTTACTCCTTCTTTTCCTTTTTGTATTCCTTTTATTTCTTTTTCTTCTCTGATTGCCATGGCTAGGACTTCCAAAACTATGTTGAATAGCAGTGGTGAGAGTGGACATCCTCGTCTTGTTCCTGATCTTAGAGGAAACGCTTGCAGTTTTTCACCATTGAGAATGGTGTTTGCTGCGGGTTTGTCATATATGGCCTTTATTATGTTGAGGTAGTTTCCCTCTATGCCCACACTCTGCAGAGTTTTTATCGTAAATGGGTGTTGAATTTTCACAAAATCTTTTCCTTCATCTATTGAGATGATCATATGGTTTTATTCTACAATTTGTTAATATGGTGTATCACATTGATTTGTGTATATTGAAGAATCCTTGCATCCCTGGGATACACCCCACTTGATCATGGTGTATGATCCTTTTAATGTGTTGTTTGATTCTGTTTGCTAGTATTTGGTTGAGGATTTTTACATCTATATTCATCAGTGATATTGGTCTATAATTTTCTTTCCTTGTAGTATCTCTGTCTGATTTTGGTATCAGGGTGATGGTGGTCTGATAGAATGAGTTTGGGAGTGTTCCTTCCCCTGCAATTGTTTTGAAGAATTTGAGAAGGTTGGGTGTTAGCTCTTCCCTAATGTTTGATAGAATTCACCTGTGATGCCATCTGGTTCTGGACTTTTGTTTGTTGGAAGATTTTTAATCACAGTTTCAAATTCATTGCTTGTGATAGGTTTGTTCATATTTTCTATTTCTTCCTGGTTCAGTCTTGGAAGGTTATCCCTTTCTAAGAATTTGTCCATTTCTTCCAGGTTGTCCATTTTATTGGCATAGAGTTGCGTGTAGTAGTCTCTTAGGATGCTTTGTATTCCTGTGGTGTCTGTTGTAACTTCTCCTTTTTCACTTCTAATTTTGTTGATTTGAGTCCTCTCCCTCTTTTTCTTGAGTCTGGCTAAAGTTTGATCATTATTGCTTATCTTCTCAAAGAACCAGCTTTTAGGTTTATTGATCTTTGCTTTTGTTTTCTTTGTTTCTATTTCATTTATTTCTGCTCTGATCTTTAAGATTCCTTTCCTTCTACTAACTTTGGGTTTTGTTCTTCTTTCTCTAATTCCTCTAGGTGTAAGGTTAGATTGTTTATTTGAGATTTTTCTTGTTTCTTGAGGTAGGCTTGTAGTGCTATAAACTTCCCTCTTAGAACTGCTTTTGCCGCATCCCATAGGTTTTGGATCATCGTGTTTTTGTTGTCATTTGTCTCTAGGTAGTTTTTGATTTCCTCTTTGATTTCTTCAGTGATCTCTTGGTTATTTAGTAACGCATTGTTTAGCCTCCATGTGTTTGTGTTTTTTACGGTTTTTTTCCGTGTAATTGATTTCTAATCTCATAGCATTGTGGTCGGAACAGCTGCTTGACATGATTTCAGTTTTCTTAAATTTACTGAGGCTTTGTGATCCAAGATGTGATCTATCCTGGAGAATGTTCCGTGTGCAGTTAAGAAGAACGTGTAATCTGCTGTTTTTGGATGGAATGACCTATAAATATCAATTAACTCTATCTGGTCTATTGTGTCATTTAAAGCTTGTGTTTCCTTATTAATTTTCTGTCTGGCTGATCTCCACTGGTATAAGTGAGCTATTAAAGTCCCCCACTATTATTGTGTTACTGTTGATTTCCTCTTTTATAGCTGTTAGCAGTTGCCTTATACATTGAGGTGCTCCTATGTTGGGTACATATATATTTATAATTGTTATATCTTCTTCTTGGATTGATCCCTTGACCATTATGTAGTGTCTTTCCTTGTCTCTTGTAACATTCTTTATTTTAAAGTCTATTTTATCTGATATGAGTATTGCTACTCCAGCTTTCTTTTGATTTTCATTTGCATAGAGTATATTTTTCCATCGCCTCACTTTCAGTCTGTATGTGTCCCTAGGTCTGAAATGGGTCTCTTGTAGACAGCATATATATGGGTCTTGTTTTTGTATCCATTCAGCGAGCCTGTGTCTTTTGGTTGGAACATTTAGTGCATTCACGTTTAAGGTAATTATCGATATGTATGTTCCTATTACTATTTTCTTAATTGTTATGGGGTTGTCTTGGTGGGTCCTTTTCTTCTCTTGTGTTTCCCACTTAGAGAAGTTCCTTTAGCATTTGGTGTAAAGCTGGTTTCATGGTGCTGAATTCTCTTAGCTTTTGCTTGTCTGTAGGGCTTTTGATTTCTCCATCAAATATGAATGAGATCTTTGCAGGGTGGAGTAATCTTGGTTGTAGGTTCTTCCCTTTCATCACTTTAAATTGATCATGCTACTCCCTTCTGGCTTGTAGATATTCTGCTGAGAAATCAGCTGTTATCCTTATGGGAGTTCCCTTGTATGTTATTTGTCATTTTTCCCTTGCTGCTTTCAATAATTTTTCTTTGTCGTTAATTTTTGTCAATTTGATTACTATGTGTCTTGTCATTTTTCTCCTTTGCTTTATCCTGCCTGGGACTCTCTGTGCTTCTGGACTTGGGTGGCTATTTCTTTTCCCATGCTAGGGAAGTTTTTGACCATAATCTCTTCAAATATATTCTCGGGTCCTTTCTCTCTCTTCTCCTTCTGGGATCCCTATCATGCGAATGTTGTTGTGTTTAATGTTGTCCCAGAGGACTCTTGGGGTGTCTTCATTTATTTTCATTCTTTTTCTTTATTCTGTTCCATGGCAGTGATTTCCACCTTTCTGTCTTCCAGGTCACTTATCCGTTCTTCTGCCACAGTTATTCTGCTACTGATTCCTTCTAGTATATTTTTCATTTCAGTTATTACATTGTTCACCTCTGTTTGTTTGTTCTTTAATTCTTCTAGGTGTTTGTTCCTTAATTCTTCTAGGTCTTTGTTAAGCATTTCTTGTGTCTTCTCGATCTTTGCCTCCTTTCTTTTTCCAAGGTCTTGGCTCAACTTCACTATCATTATTCTGAATTCTTTTTCTGGAAGGTTCCCTATCTCCACGTCATTTCGTTTTTTTTTTTCCTGGGGTTTTATCTTGTTCCTTGATCTGGTATAAAGTCCTCTGCCTTTTCATTTTGTCTATCTTTCTGTGAATGTGGTTTTCCTTCCACAGGCTGCAGAATTGTAGTTCTTCTTGCTTCTGCTGTCTGCTCTCTGGTGGATGAGTCTATCTTAGAGGCTTGTGCAAGCTTCCTGATGGGAGGGACTGGTGGTGGGTAGAGCTGGGTGTTGCTTTGGTGGGCAGAGCTTTAATCCGCTTGTCTGTGGATTAAATAAAACTTTAATAAAAAGTTTAATCCGCTTGTCTGCTGATGCATGGGGCTGGGTTCCCTCCCTGTTGGTTGTTTGGCCTGAGGCGACCCAGCACTGGAGCCTACCTTGCTCTTGGTGGGGCTAATGGCGGACTCTGGGAGGGCTCACACCAAGGAGTATTTCCCAGAACTTCTGCTGCCAGTGTCGTTGTCCTCACGGTGAGCCACAGCCACAGCCACCACCTGCCTCTGCAGGAGACCCTCTAAAAGTAGCAGGTAGTTCTGGTCATTCTCCTACAGGGTCACTGCTTCTTCCCCTGGGTCCTGATGTGCACACTACTTTGTGTGTGCCCTCCAAGAGTGGAGTATCTGAGTGGAGTTGAGACTCTGAGACTCTGCGTGGAGTCACACAGACTCTGGGTCCTGTGAAGCTTCGATGTTTTGTGGTTCTAGAAATCCTATAGGAGACGGTCCACAGCAGGTGAAGCTAATGTTGTCAGTAGAGGTGTTGAAGCCAAAGATCTGCAGTTCCGACTAGAGGTGCCGATGTACATACAGGACAAAATCATCTCGTGTGAATGTAGTTCAGGCATGTTTAAGATGAATGCAGTCATGTTAATGCCTACCATATTCTATCTTGAGCCTCTCCTCAGGGACCCCCTCCTCAGTTCCTGAGGCTCCTGTAAGTCATGTACAAGGGACTGGAAAGTGGGCTCTGTCCAGTCTGAGCCCTGAGTTACCCTGTGTGTATCTTAGGATGCTTTGTATTTCTGTGGTGTCTGTCTGTTGTAACATCATCTCTTTCATTTCAGATTTATTTGGGCCCTCTCTTTTTAAAAAAACATACTACTGTTGTCTTTTATTCTTTACAGAAGTTTAATAAGTGTTTGATCTACTATCCTTACCCTATGTATACTTTTTGCAGTGAGATTTTTACTTTTCTTTGTTTCCTTGTTACTATCAATAATTAGTGAGACTTCTTTTAAGCTACCTTCAACATTGCTTATAAAGCTGCTTTATTAGTGATGACAGAGCCTTAATGGAAGTCATGTTCTGGTTGTAAATTAGAATGCAATGTGCCAGCAAAAAGCCCCTTAAGTTTATGTCTCATTACTTCTTGTTCTTTTTTTAATTTAATTTTTATTTTTTGTCAGAGCAAATTTGATTAAAATGTTTTGTTTCTTCTAGGTGTGCAAGATGTGGTTCTTTTAAACATATACATATATCTATTCTTCTTTGCATCATTTTCCCATGTAGGTTATGACACAATGTTGAGCAGTCTTGTCTTGGTATTACATAGGTCTTTGGTGATTACATATTTCACATGTGTTTCTATATCTATCTTAACCCCAATATCCTAATGTATCCAATCCTCACACCTATCCATTTGCTGAACCATAAGTTTGTTTAATGAATCTGTGATTGCATTTCTCTGTGGAAATATCTTCATTGGTATGAATTTTTAGCTAAGACCTATAAGTGATATTATAGGATATGTGTCTTTGGCTTTCTGACTTAGTACAATTTGCCTGATTACCTCAAGAATCATACATGGTGCTGCAAATGGCATTGTTTCATTTTTTTCCCTGGCTAATATTCCATCTGTACGTGTACCAGTTCTTCTTTGGCCACGCACCTCTTGATGGACTTTCTGGTTGCCTCCATGTCTTGGCTATTGTAATACTGCTGCAATGCATATTTTCTTGCCTGTGTCTTTCCAGTTCTATCTTCTTATGTTATAGGCCAAGGAGTGGGCTTCCTGTATCATATGGTAGCTCAGTGTGTACGTTTTAAAGGCACCACCATTCAGTTCTCATTAGTGGCTCTTTCCAGGTTACGTCCCACTTAAAATTGAGGGTATGCATTTCTCCAAAACACCTTCAATATTTATTGTTTGTAGTTTTCTTGCTGATGGTTATTCTAACAGGTGCGAGCTGATACCTCTCTGTGGTTGAATTTGCATGTGTCCCAAAATCTGTTGAAATTGAGCTTTAAAGCATGCCCTTTCTATTTATCAAACTGTGATTACAGCTTAGTTCTTCAAAGTGTTTTCTTAAAGTAAGTGTCACATTTTGAAAATTTTTGGCCATTACCTCCCTCAAGACATTTTGAAGGCAGGTTTCATTTACAGCCCTGAAGTACTTGTTCATATGAAGTGACCATTAGCACAGGTTTGAAAGCTGCTTTGGTAGGTAACGGCCGGAGGGCGGGAGCCTTTCCACGTTCCCCAATCTGGTAACTAGGGAAGGAGCCTTCAGCCCCAAAAGTGTCCACCCTTATGTCTCATCCAGCTGTGGAACTAGATATGGTCAATCTAGGTTGCATCACAGCCCCTGAATGAATTGTGTGAGAATTTCTCTCTCTTTGAAAGTCTTTGTTTCATGGGTAATTAAAAGTAGTTTATTTTTATAATGGGGTTTAGCTGCTTTTCACTGCTGTGTTTATGCCGCTTTACACCCCCTTGACTCACTTACAGAGAGATATCAATACATAGGTTTTAAGATTCTTACTAGTCAGATATAGTCTTGTGCGGTGAATAGGGGGTGTTGAGTCCAGTTCACTGAGCAAGGAGTAGGTCTTGTCTATTACATATTGGGTTTATGGAACGGTATCTGAGCTAATTTGAAACCCTTGTTTTATGCATCACAGCACCACACCTTTCCCCTTCAGCAGCCATAGTGTGTTTTCTAAATGTGTGACTCTGTTCTGTTTTGTAATTCAGTTCAAGTGTAGCGGTTTTTACATTCCCTCTGTAAGTGATATCTTATGATAAGTGTCTTTTTCTGTGTGACTTATTTCACTTAGAATCTTCGTACCTAAATCCACTCATCATGCTGCTACGACTCTTATGACATTGATTTCATGGCTGAGTGATATTCCATTGTATATGAGGACCCAACTTCTTTATCCATTTTTCCCTTTCCTAGGATATTTAAGGTGTAATGAAGTGGGGGTTCTTGTCAACAGAGCAGCCCTAAACTTTGGGGTGCCTGTGTCTTGCTGATTTTTAGTTTTCCCAATTTATACGCCCATGAGGGGAAGTGCCCTATGCTCTCCAAGCTGTGTTTTTTAGATGTTTCAGGACACACCGTACACTTCCCTAGAGTGGCTGTTGGCAATTTATATCCCGCCCATCAGCGTAGCAAGGCTCCCATTTCTCCATGGCCGGTCCTGAATTTTTGGATTTGACACTTTTTTCCGCATGGCCCTTTTGCCCGCTGGGAAGCGAGACAACTTTGTAGCACTGTTTTCCCTTTCCAGGTTGCTTGGATGGCCAAAAAGGGCGTATGCGTTTTTTCCTGAATATATTCAGGAAAAAAAGCATACGCCCTTTTTGGCCAAGGGCATCATTGTCCACGTTTTGCCGCTCTTCATGTGCTTTCAAAGCGATTCGAATCTACCTCCTGAAAACTGTTTCCTGCAATTCTGCCTTGCTTTCAAATCCTCTTCGTTGCCTTCCCTCAATATATTTGTGGACGAGAGTTATCATTTAAAACTCTGCAGGTTTGTGAATTGCAGTGCCCCTGAGTTCCATTTTTCAAGTCGCTTTTTGGGAGCTGGCCGCAAAAGCGCATGATTGCTTCAGGCCCTCTTCTGGTTCTGGGGGGCAGGCTGAGGCTGTGGTTAATTCTTCTTCCTGATGGGAAAATAGAGTGACCTGTGCCAGTCCCAACCACTAGAGCTAGTCTCTCATTGGTTCCCCCTCTTCCCGTTCATCCTCAGGACAAATTGCAACCTATACGGAACAGGAGGTTAAAGGTGCTGATTCTCCAAGGAGGGAGATGGCTAGTAAAGGGGCTGGAATAGCGAACCCGAGCACAAGGAGATGAGAAATGAGGTGCGGTTTAGAAACCTTTCCCGATCACACGGTGTACCATCTTCTGGGATTCTCATGCCTGTTTTCGACGTAGGACGATGCCCTTGAACCTGGAGATTTGGGACCCATGGGATGGGTACCATGCAGTATTACTTTAAAGGGTCTGCGTTCCCTCACCCAACCTCACCAAAACTCTCAGCCCCAAGAGTGTCCACCCTTATGTCTCAATCTGCTGTGGGTCTAGGTATGGTCAATCCAGGTTGCATCACAGCCCCTGAACGAATTTTGTAAGAATTTCTCTCTCTTTCACTGTCTTTGTTTCACTGGTTTTGAAAAGGAATTTATTTTTATAATGGGGTTTAGCTGCTTTTCACGGCTGTGTTTATGCCGCTTTACACCCCCTTGACTCACTTACAGAGAGATATCAATACATAGGTTTGAAGATTCTTACTAGTCAGATATATTCTTGTGCGGTGAATAGGGGGTGTTGAGTCCAGTTCACTGAGCAAGGAGTAGGTCTTGTCTATTACATATTGGGTTTATGGAACGGTATCGGAGCTAATTCGAAACCCTTGTTTTATGCATCACCCCACCTCACCTTTCCCGTTCAGCAGCCATAGTGTGTTTTCTAAACCTGTGACTATGTTCTGTTTTGTAATTCACTTCAACTGTAGCGGTTTTTACATTCCCTCTATAAGTGCTATCTTATGATAAGTGTCTTTTTCTGTGTGACTTATTTCACTTAGAATCGTCGTACCTAAATCCACTCATCGTGCTGCTACTAGCCTTATGACGTTAATTTCATGGCTGAGTGATATTCCATTGTACATGAGGACCCCAACTTCTTTATCCATTTTTCTCTTTCCTGGGATATTTAAGGTGTAAAGAAGTGGGGGTTCTTGTCAACAGAGCAGCCCTAAACTTTGGGGTGCCTGTGTCTTGCTGATTTTTAGTTTTCCCAATTTATACGTCCATGAGTGTAAGTGCCCTATGTGCTCCAAGCTGTGTTTTTTAGATGTTTCAGCACACACCGTACACTTCTCCAGAGTGGCTGTTGGCAATTTACATCCCGCCCATCAGCGTAGCAAGTCTCCCATTTCTCCATGGCCGCTCCTGCATTTCTGGTTTTGACACTTTTTTCTACATGGCCCTTTTGCCCGCTGGGAAGCCAGACTTCTTTGGAGCGCTGATTTACCTTTACAGGTTGCTTGGTTGGCCAGAAAGGACGTATGCGTTTTTTCCTGAATATATTCAGGAAAAAACGCATAAGCCCTTTTTGGCCAAGGGCATCATTGTCCACGTTTTGCCGCTTTTCATGTGCTTTCAAGGCGATTCGAATCTACCTCCTGAAATCTGTTTCCTGCAATTCTGCCTTGCTTTCACATCCTCTTCGTTGCCTTCCCTCAATATATTTGTGGACGAGAGTTGTCATTTATAACTCTGCAGGTTTGTGAATTGTAGTGCCCCTGAGCTCCATTTTTCAAGTCGCTTTTTGGGAGCTGGCCGGAAAAGCGCAGGATTGCTTCAGGGCCTCTTCTGGTTCTGGGGGGCAGGCTGAGGCTGTGGTTAATTCTTCTTCCTGATGGGAAAATATAGTGACCTGTGCCTGTCCCAACCACTAGAGCTAGTCTCTCATTGGTTCCCCATCTTCCCGTTCATCCTCAGGACAAATTGCACCCTGTACGGAACAGAAGGTTAAAGGTGCTGATTCTCCAAGGAGGGAGATGGCTAGTAAACGGGCTGGAATGGAGAACCCGAGCAAAAGGAGATGAGAAATGAGGTGCGTTTTAGAAACCTTTCCCGATCACACGGTGTACCATCTTCTGGGTTTCCCATGCACGTTTTTGACTTAGGAAGATGCCCTTGAACCTGGAGATTAGGGACCCATCAAGAAATCACATTAAGGTTCTCTTTTTAACGTGTTCCTTAAAACACTAGTGCTTAGGAAATATATTGGAGGCAGAAGCAGTCAAGGATAGCTTAGGTTTGGGGTTAGGGTGAGGGTTAGGGTACGGCTTAGGGTACGGGTTCGGGGAGGGGTTCGGGTAGGGCGTAGGGTATGGGTTAGGGTTAGGGTTAGTCTTAGAGTTAGGGCTCGGTTTAGGGTACGGGCTAGGATTAGGGTACGCGTTAGGGTTAGGGTAGGGTTTAGGGTTAGTGTACGCGTTAGGGTTAGGGTCGTTATCAAACCTATCCCACTCTCTAGATACCCCTTAGCACGTAAAGGAATATTATTTGTGGGTCCCGCCATGGAGAAGAGTTTAGACACTAGGAGAAGATAAGGAACACACCCATTCTAAAGAAATCACATTAGGATTCCCTTTTTAACCTGTTCCTTAAAACACTAGTGCTTAGGAAATCTATTGGAGGCAGAAGCAGTCAAGGGTAGCTTAGGGTAAGGGTTAGGGTTAGGGTGAGGGTGAGGGTACGGCTTAGGTTACGGGTTCGGGTACGGAATCGGTTATGGCATAGGGTATGGATTAGGGTTATGGTTACTTTTAGGGTAAGGGCTCGGTTTAGAGTATCGGTTAGGATTAAGGTAGGTGTTAGGGTTAGGGTACGGGTTAGGGTTAGGGTATGGGAGAGGGTTAGGGTAAGCATTAGGGTTAGGGTAGTTATTAAACCTATCCCACTCTCTAGATACAGCTTAGAACGTAACGGAATATTATTTGGGGGTCCAGCCTTGGAGAAGAGTTTAGACACTAGGAGAAGATAAGGAACACACCCATCATCAAAAAATCACATTAGGATTCTCTTTTTAACCTGTTCCTTAAAACACTAGTGCTTAGGACATCTATTGGAGGCAGAAGCAGTGAAGGGTAGCTTAGGATTAGGGTTAGGGTTAGGGTACGGTTTAGGGTACGAGTTCGTGGAGGGGTTCGGGTACGGCGTATGGTATGGGTTAGGGTTAGGGTTAGGGCTCGGTTCAGCGTATGGGTTAGGATTAGGGTACGCGTTAGGGTTAGGGTAGGGGTTAGGGTGAGGGTAGTTATTAAACCTATCCCACTCTCTAGATATCCCTTAGCACGTAAAGGAATATTATTTGGGGGTCCAGCCATAGAGAAGAGGTTAGACACTAGGAGAAGATAAGGAACACACCCATTATCAAGAAATCACATTAGGATTCACTTTTTAACATGTTCCTTAAAATATTATTGCTTAGGAAATCTATTGGAGGCAGAAGGCGTCAAGGGTAGCTTAGGTTTAGGGTTAGGGTTAGGGTGAGGGTTAGGGTACGGCTTCGGGTACGGGTTGAGGGAGGGGTTCGGGTAGGGCGTAGGGTATGGGTTAGGGTTAGGGTTAGTGTTAGGGTTAGGGCTCGGTTTAGGGTACGGGTTAGGTTTAGGGTATGCATTAGGCTTAGGGTAGGGGTTAGGGTTAGGGTTAGGGTTAGTGTTAGGGTTAGGGCTCAGTTTAGGGTACGGGTTAGGATTAGGGTACACGTTAGTGTTAGGGTAGGGGTTAGGGTTAGGGTACGCGATAGGGTGAGGTTAGTTATTAAACCTATCCCACTCTGTAGATACCCCTTAGCACGTAAAGGAATATTATTTGGGGATCCAGCCATGGAGAAGAGTTTAGACACTAGGAGAAGTTAAGGAACACACCCATTATCAAGAAATCACATTAGGATTCTCTTTTTAAACTGTTCCTTAAAACACTAGTGCTTAGGAAATCTATTGGAGGCAGAAGCAGTCAAGGGTAGCTTAGGGTTAGGGTTAGGGTTAGATTGAGGGTTAGGGTACGGCTTAGGGTACGGGTTCAGGGAGGGGTTCGTGTAGGGCGTAGGGTATGGGTTAGGGTTAGGGTTAGGGTTAGTGTTAGGGATAGGGCTCGGTTTAGGGTACGGGTTAGGATTAGGGTACGCGTTAGGGTTAGGGTAGGGGTTAGGGTTAGGGAACGCGTCAGGGTGAGGGTAGTTATTAAACCTCTCCCTCTCTCTAGATACCCCTTAGCACGTAAAGGCATATTATTTGGGGGTCCAGCCATGAAGAAGAATTTAGACACGAGGAGAAGATAAGGAACACACCCATTATCAAGAAATCACATTAGGATTCTCTTTTTAACCTGTTCCTTAAAACCCTAGTGCTTAGGAAATCTATTGGAGGCAGAAGGCGTCAAGGGTAGCTTAGGGTTAGGGTTAGGGTTAGGGTGAGGGTTAGGGTACGGCTTAGGGTACGGGTTGAGGGAGGGGTTCGGGTAGGGCGTAGGGTATGGGTTAGGGTTAGGGTTAGGGTTCGTGTTAGGGTTAGGGCTCGGTTTACGGTACGGGTTAGGATTAGGGTACGCGTTAGTGTTAGGGTAGGGGTTAGGGTTAGGGTACGCGATAGGGTGAGGTTAGTTATTAAACCTACCCCACTCTCTAGATACCCCTTAGCACGTAAAGGAATATTATTTAGGGGTCCAGCCATGGAGAAGAGTTTAGACACGAGGAGAAGATAAGGAACACACCCATTATCAAGAAATCACATTAGGATTCTCTTTTTAACCTGTTCCTTAAAACACTAGTGCTTACGAAATCTATTGGAGGCAGAAGCAGTCAAGGGTAGCTTAGGGTTAGGGTTAGGGTTACGGTGAGGGTTAGGGTACGGCTTAGGGTACGGGTTCGGCGAGGGTTTCGGGTAGGGCGTAGGGTATGGGTTAGGGTTAGGGTTAGGGTTCGTGTTAGGGTTAGGGCTCGGTTTAGGGTACGGGTTAGGATTAGGGTACGCGTTAGGGTTAGGGTAGGGGTTAGGGTAAGGGTACGCGTTAGGGTGAGGGTAGTTATTAAACCTATCACACTCTCTAGATACCCCTTAGCACGTAAAGGAATATTATTTGGGGGTCCAGCCATGGAGAAAAGTTTAGAACCTAGGAGAAGATAAGGAACACACCCATTATCAAGAAATAACAATATGATTCTCTTTTTAAACTGTTCCTTAAAACACTAGTGCTTAGGAAATCTATTGGAGGCAGAGGCAGTCAAGGGTAGCTTAGGGTTAGGGTTAGGGTTAGGGTGAGGGATAGGGTACGGCTTAGGGTACGGGTTCGGGGAGGGGTTCGGTTAGGGCGTAGGGTATGGGTTAGGGTAAGGGTTAGGGCTAGTGTTAGCGTTAGGGCTCGGTTTATGGTACGTTTTAGGATTAGTGTACGCGTTAGGGTTAGGGTAGGTGTTAGGGTTAGGGTACGCATTAGGATGAGGGTAGTTATTAAACCTATCCCACTCTCTAGATACCCCTTAGCACGTAAAGGAATATTATTTGGGGGTCTAGCCATGGAGAAGAGTTTAGACACTAGGAGAAGATAAGGAACACACCCATTATAAAGAAATCACATTAGGATTCTCTTTTTAACCTGGTCCTTAAAACACTAGTGCTTAGGAAATCTATTGGAGGCAGAAGCAGTCAAGGGTAGCTTAGGGTTAGGGTTAGGGTTAGGGTGAGGGTTAGGGTACGGCTTAGGGTACGGATTCGGGTAGGGGTTCGTGTAGGGAGTAGGGTATGGGTTAGGGTTAGGGTTAGGGTTAGTGTTAGGGTTAAGGCTCGGTTTAGGGTACGGGTTAGGATTAGGGTACGCGTTAGTGTTAGGGTAGGGGTTAGGGTTAGGGTACGCGTTAGGGTGAGGTTAGTTATTAAACCTATCCCACTCTCTAGATACCCCTTAGCACGTAAAGGAATATTATTTGGGGGTCCAGCCATGGAGAAGAGTTTAGACACTAGGAGAAGATAAGGAACAAACCCATTATCAAGAAATCACAATATGATTCTCTTTTTAAACTGTTCCTTAAAACACTAGTGCTTAGGAAATCTATTGGAGGCAGAAGCAGTAAAGGGTAGCTTAGGGTTAGGGTTAGGGTTAGGGTGAGGGTTAGGGTACGGCTTAGGTTACGGGTTCGGGGAGGGGTTCGGGTAGGGCGTAGTGTATGGGTTAGGGTTAGGGTTAGGGCTAGTGTTAGGGTTAGGGCTCGGTTTAGGGTACGGGTTAGGATTAGGGTACACGTTAGGGTTAGGGTAGGGGTTAGGGTTAGGGTACGCGTTAGGGTGAGGGTAGTTATTAAACCTATCACACTCTCTAGATACCCCTTAGCACGTAAAGGAATATTATTTGGGGGTCCAGCCATGGAGAAGAGTTTAGACACGAGGAGAAAATAAGGAACACACCCATTATCAAGAAATCACATTAGGATTCTCTTTTTAACCTGTTCCTTAAAACACTAGTGCTTAGGATATCTATTGGAGGCAGAAGCCATCAAGGGTAGCTTAGGTTTAGGGTTAGGGTTAGGGTGAGGGTTAGGGTACGGCTTAGGGTACGGGTTCGGGGATGGGTTCGGGTAGGGCGTAGGGTATGGGTTAGGGTTAGGGTTAGGGTTAGTGTTAGGGTTAGGGCTCAGTTTAGGGTACGGGTTAGGATTAGGGTACGCGTTCGGGTTAGGGTAGGGGTTAGGGTTAGGGTACGCGATAGGGTGAGGTTAGTTATTAAACCTATCCCACTCTCTAGATACCCCTTAGCACGTAAAGGAATATTATTTGGGGGTCCAGCCATGGAGAAGAGTTTAGACACGAGGAGAAGATAAGGAACACACCCATTATCAAGAAATCACATTAGGATTCTCTTTTTAACCTGTTCCTTAAAACACTAGTGCTTAGGGAATCTATTGGAGGCAGAAGCAGTCAAGGGTAGCTTACGGTTAGGGTTAGGGTTAGCGTGAGGTTTAGAGTATGGCTTAGGGTACGGGTTCGGGGAGGGGTTCTGGTAGGGCGTAGTGTATGGGTTAGGGTTAGGGTTAGGGTTAGTGTTAGGGTTAGGGCTCGGTTTAGGGTACGGGTTAGGATTAGGGTACGCATTAGGGTTAGGGTAGCGGTTAGGGTTAGGGTACGCGATAGGGTGAGGTTAGTTATTAAACCTATCCCACTCTGTAGATACCCCTTAGCACGTAAAGGAATATTATTTGGGGATCCAGGCATGGAGAAGAGTTTAGACACTAGGAGAAGTTAAGGAACACACCCATTATCAAGAAATCACATTAGGATTCTCTTTTTAAACTGTTCCTTAAAACACTAGTGCTTAGGAAATCTATTGGAGGCAGAAGCAGTCAAGGGTAGCTTAGGGTTAGGGTTAGGGTTAGATTGAGGGTTAGGGTACGGCTTAGGGTACGGGTTCAGGGAGGGGTTCGTGTAGGGCGTAGGGTATGGGTTAGGGTTAGGGTTAGGGTTAGTGTTAGGGTTAGGGCTCGGTTTAGGGTACGGGTTAGGATTAGGGTACGCGTTAGGGTTAGGGTAGGGGTTAGGGTTAGGGAACGCGTTAGGGTGAGGGTAGTTATTAAACCTCTCCCTCTCTCTAGATACCCCTTAGCACGTAAAGGCATATTATTTGGGGGTCCAGCCATGAAGAAGAATTTAGACACGAGGAGAAGATAAGGAACACACCCATTATCAAGAAATCACATTAGGATTCTCTTTTTAACCTGTTCCTTAAAACCCTAGTGCTTAGGAAATCTATTGGAGGCAGAAGGCGTCAAGGGTAGCTTAGGGTTAGGGTTAGGGTTAGGGTGAGGGTTAGGGTACGGCTTAGGGTACG
Source organism: Balaenoptera acutorostrata (assembly GCF_949987535.1). Classification (NCBI taxonomy): domain Eukaryota; kingdom Metazoa; phylum Chordata; class Mammalia; order Artiodactyla; family Balaenopteridae; genus Balaenoptera; species Balaenoptera acutorostrata. The sequence goes on from NW_026646750.1 coordinate 370,676, forward strand.
GGTTGAGGGAGGGGTTCGGGTAGGGCGTAGGGTATGGGTTAGGGATAGGGTTAGTGTTAGGGTTAGGGCTCGGTTTAGGGTACGGGTTAGGATTAGGGTACGCGTTAGGCTTATGGTAGGGGTTAGGGTTAGGGTACGCGTTAGGGTGAGGGTAGTTATTAAACCTATCCCACTTTCTAGATACCCCTTAGCACGTAAAGGAATATTATTTGGGGGTCCAGCCATGGAGAAGAGTTTAGACACTAGGAGAAGATAAGGAACACACCCATTATCACGAAATCACATTAGGATTCTCTTTTTAACCTGTTCCTTAAAACACTAGTGCTTAGGAAATCTACTGGAGGCAGAAGCAGTCAAGGGTAGCTTAGTGTTAGGGTTAGGGTTAGGGTGAGGGTTAGGGTACGGCTTAGGGTACGGGTTCGGGGAGGGGTTCGGGTAGGGCGTAGGGTATGGGTTAGGGTTAGGGTTAGGGTTAGTGTTAGGGTTAGGGCTCGGTTTAGGGTACGGGTTAGGATTAGGGTACGCGTTAGTGTTAGGGTAGGGGTTAGGGTTAGGGTACGCGATAGGGTAAGGTTAGTTATTAAACCTACCCCACTCTCTAGATACCCCTTAGCACGTAAAGGAATATTATTTAGGGGTCCAGCCATGGAGAAGAGTTTAGACACGAGGAGAAGATAAGGAACACACCCATTATCAAGAAATCACATTAGGATTCTCTTTTTAACCTGTTCCTTAAAACACTAGTGCTTACGAAATCTATTGGAGGCAGAAGCAGTCAAGGGTAGCTTAGGGTTAGGGTTAGGGTTACGGTGAGGGTTAGGGTACGGCTTAGGGTACGGGTTCGGCGAGGGTTTCGGGTAGGGCGTAGGGTATGGGTTAGGGTTAGGGTTAGGGTTCGTGTTAGGGTTAGGGCTCGGTTTAGGGTACGGGTTAGGATTAGGGTACGCGTTAGGGTTAGGGTAGGGGTTAGGGTTAGGGTACGCGTTAGGGTGAGGGTAGTTATTAAACCTATCACACTCTCTAGATACCCCTTAGCACGTAAAGGAATATTATTTGGGGGTCCAGCCATGGAGAAAAGTTTAGACCCTAGGAGAAGATAAGGAACACACCCATTATCAAGAAATAACAATATGATTCTCTTTTTAAACTGTTCCTTAAAACACTAGTGCTTAGGAAATCTATTGGAGGCAGAGGCAGTCAAGGGTAGCTTAGGGTTAGGGTTAGGGTTAGGGTGAGGGATAGGGTACGGCTTAGGGTACGGGTTCGGGGAGGGGTTCGGGTAGGGCGTAGGGTATGGGTTAGGGTTAGGGTTAGGGCTAGTGTTAGCGTTAGGGCTCGGTTTATGGTACGTTTTAGGATTAGTGTACGCGTTAGGGTTAGGGTAGGTGTTAGGGTTAGGGTACGCATTAGGATGAGGGTAGTTATTAAACCTATCCCACTCTCTAGATACCCCTTAGCACGTAAAGGAATATTATTTGGGGGTCTAGCCATGGAGAAGAGTTTAGACACTAGGAGAAGATAAGGAACACACCCATTATAAAGAAATCACATTAGGATTCTCTTTTTAACCTGGTCCTTAAAACACTAGTGCTTAGGAAATCTATTGGAGGCAGAAGCAGTCAAGGGTAGCTTAGGGTTAGGGTTAGGGTTAGGGTGAGGGTTAGGGTACGGCTTAGGGTACGGATTCGGGTAGGGGTTCGTGTAGGGAGTAGGGTATGGGTTAGGGTTAGGGTTAGGGTTAGTGTTAGGGTTAGGGCTCGGTTTAGGGTACGGGTTAGGATTAGGGTACGCGTTAGTGTTAGGGTAGGGGTTAGGGTTAGGGTACGCGTTAGGGTGAGGTTAGTTATTAAACCTATCCCACTCTCTAGATACCCCTTAGCACGTAAAGGAATATTATTTGGGGGTCCAGCCATGGAGAAGAGTTTAGACACTAGGAGAAGATAAGGAACAAACCCATTATCAAGAAATCACAATATGATTCTCTTTTTAAACTGTTCCTTAAAACACTAGTGCTTAGGAAATCTATTGGAGGCAGAAGCAGTCAAGGGTAGCTTAGGGTTAGGGTTAGGGTTAGGGTGAGGGTTAGGGTACGGCTTAGGTTACGGGTTCGGGGAGGGGTTCGGGTAGGGCGTAGTGTATGGGTTAGGGTTAGGGTTAGGGCTAGTGTTAGGGTTAGGGCTCGGTTTAGGGTACGGGTTAGGATTAGGGTACGCGTTAGGTTTAGGGTAGGGGTTAGGGTTAGGGTACGCGTTAGGGTGAGGGTAGTTATTAAACCTATCACACTCTCTAGATACCCCTTAGCACGTAAAGGAATATTATTTGGGGGTCCAGCCATGGAGAAGAGTTTAGACACGAGGAGAAAATAAGGAACACACCCATTATCAAGAAATCACATTAGGATTCTCTTTTTAACCTGTTCCTTAAAACACTAGTGCTTAGGGAATCTATTGGAGGCAGAAGCAGTCAAGGGTAGCTTACGGTTAGGGTTAGGGTTAGGGTGAGGGTTAGGGTACGGCTTAGGGTACGGGTTCGGGGAGGGGTTCGGGTAGGGCGTAGGGTATGGGTTAGGGTTAGGGTTAGGGTTAGTGTTAGGGTTAGGGCTCAGTTTAGGGTACGGGTTAGGATTAGGGTACGCGTTCGGGTTAGGGTAGGGGTTAGGGTTAGGGTACGCGATAGGGTGAGGTTAGTTATTAAACCTATCCCACTCTCTAGATACCCCTTAGCACGTAAAGGAATATTATTTGGGGGTCCAGCCATGGAGAAGAGTTTAGACACGAGGAGAAGATAAGGAACACACCCATTATCAAGAAATCACATTAGGATTCTCTTTTTAACCTGTTCCTTAAAACACTAGTGCTTAGGGAATCTATTGGAGGCAGAAGCAGTCAAGGGTAGCTTACGGTTAGGGTTAGGGTTAGCGTGAGGTTTAGAGTATGGCTTAGGGTACGGGTTCGGGGAGGGGTTCTGGTAGGGCGTAGTGTATGGGTTAGGGTTAGGGTTAGGGTTAGTGTTAGGGTTAGGGCTCGGTTTAGGGTACGGGTTAGGATTAGGGTACGCATTAGGGTTAGGGTAGGGGTTAGGGTTAGGGTACGCGTTAGGGTGAGGGTAGTTATTAAACCTATCCCACTCTCTAGATACCCCTTAGCACGTAAAGGAATATTATTTGGGGGTCCAGCCATGGAGAAGAGTTTAGACACTAGGAGAAGATAAGGAACACACCCATTATCAAGAAATCACATTAGGATTCTCTTTTTAACCTGTTCCTTAAAACACTAGTGCTTAGGAAATCTATTGGAGGCAGAAGCAGTCAAGGGTAGCTTAGTGTTAGAGTTAGGGTTAGGGTGAGGTTTAGGGTACGGGTTAGGATTAGGGTACGCGTTAGTGTTAGGGTAGGGGTTAGGGTTAGGGTACGCGATAGGGTGAGGTTAGTTATTAAACCTATCCCACTCTCTAGATACCCCTTAGCACGTAAAGGAATATTATTTGGGGTTCCAGCCATGGAGAAGAGATTGGACACGAGGAGAAGATAAGGAACACACCCATTATCAAGAAATCACATTAGGATTCTCTTTTTAACCTGTTCCTTAAAACACTAGTGCTTACGAAATCTATTGGAGGCAGAAGCAGTCAAGGGTAGCTTAGGGTTAGGGTTAGGGTTAGGGTACGGCTTAGGGTACGGGTTCAGCGAGGGGTTCGGATAGGGCGTAGGGTATGGGTTAGGGTTAGGGTTAGGGTTAGTGTTAGGGTTAGGGCTCGGTTTAGGGTACGGGTTAGGATTAGGGTACGCGTTAGGGTTAGGCTGGGGGTTAGGGTTAGGGTATGCGATAGGGTGAGGTTAGTTATTAAACCTATCCCACTCTCAAGATACCCCTTAGCACGTAAAGGAATATTATTTGGGGGTCCAGCCATGGAGAAGAGTTTAGACACTAGGAGAAAATAAGGAACACACTCATTATCAAGAAATCCCATTAGGATTCTCTTTTTAACCTGTTCCTTAAAACACTAGTGCTTAGGAAATCTATTGGAGGCAGAAGCAGTCAAGGGTAGCTTAGTGTTAGGGTTAGGGTTAGGGTGAGGGTTAGGGTACGGCTTAGGGTACGGGTTCGGGGAGGGGTTCGGGTAGGGCGTAGGGTATGGGTTAGCGTTAGGGTTAGGGTTAGTGTTAGGGTTAGGGCTCAGTTTAGGGTACGGGTTAGGATTAGGGTACGCGTTAGTGTTAGGGTAGGGGTTAGGGTTAGAGTACACGATAGGGTGAGGTTAGTTATTAAACCTATCCCACTCTCAAGATACCCCTTAGCACGTAAAGGAATATTATTTGGGGGTCCAGCCATGGAGAAGAGTTTAGACACGAGGAGAAGATAAGGAACACACCCATTATCAAGAAATCACATTAGGATTCTCTTTTTAACCTGTTCCTTAAAACACTAGTACTTAGGAAATCTATTGGAGGCAGAAGCAGTCAAGGGTAGCTTAGGGTTAGGGTTAGGGTTAGGGTACGGCTTAGGGTACGGGTTCGGGGAGGGTTTCGGGTAGGGCGTAGGGTATGGGTTAAGGTTAGGGTTAGGGTTAGTGTTAGGGTTAGGGCTCGGTTTAGGGTACGGGTTAGGATTAGGGTATGCGTTAGTGTTAGGGTAGGGAGGGGTTAGGGTTAGGGTATGCGTTAAGGTGAGGGTAGTTATTAAACCTATCACACTCTCTAGATACCCCTTAGCACGTAAAGGAATATTATTTGGGGGTCCAGCCATGGAGAAGAGTTTAGACACGAGGAGAAGATAAGGAACACACCCATTATCAAGAAATCACATTAGGATTCTCTTTTTAACCTGTTCCTTAAAACACTAGTGCTTAGGAAATCTATTGGAGGCAGAAGCCGTCAAGGGTAGCTTAGGTTTAGGGTTAGGGTTAGGGTGAGAGTTAGGGTACGGCTTAGGGTACGGTTTCAGGGAGGGGTTCGGGTAGGGCGTAGGGTATGGGTTAGGGTTAGGGTTAGGGTTAGTGTTAGTGTTAGGGCTCGTTTTAGGGTACGGGTTAGGAGTAGGGTACGCGTTAGGGTTAGGGTAGGGGTTAGGGTTAGGGTACGCGTTAGGGTGAGGGTAGTTATTAAACCTATCCCACTCTCTAGATACCCCTTAGCACGTAAAGGAATATTATTTGGGGGTCCAGCCATGGAGAAGAGTTTAGACACGAGGAGAAGATAAGGAACACACCCATTATCAAGAAATCACATTAGGATTCTCTTTTTAACCTGTTCCTTAAAACACTAGTGCTTAGGAAATCTATTGGAGGCAGAAGCAGTCAAGGGTAGCTTAGGGTTAGGGTGAGGGTGAGGGTTAGGGTACGGCTTAGGGTACGGGTTCGGGGAGGGGTTCGGGTAGGGCGTAGGGTATGGTTTAGGGTTAGGGTTAGGGTTAGTGTTAGGGTTAGGGCTCGGTTTAGGGTACGGGGTAGGATTAGGTTACGCGTTAGTGTTAGGGTAGGGGTTAGGGTTAGGGTACGCGATACGGTGAGGTTAGTTATTAAACCTATCACACTCTTTAGATACCCCTTAGCACGTAAAGGAATATTATTTGTGGGTCCAGCCATGGAGAAGAGTTTAGACACTAGGAGAAGATAAGGAACACACCCATTATCACGAAATCACATTAGGATTCTCTTTTTAACCTGTTCCTTAAAACACTATTGCTTAGGAAATCTATTGGAGGCAGAAGCAGTCAAGGGTAGCTTATTGTTAGGGTTAGGGTTAGGGTGAGGGTTAGGGTATGGCTTAGGGTACGGGTTCGAGGAGGGGTTCTGGTAGGGCGTAGGGTATGGGTTAGGGTTAGGGTTAGGGTTAGTGTTAGGGTTAGGGCTCGGTTTAGGGTACGGGTTAGGATTAGGGTACGCATTAGGGTTAGGGTAGGGGTTAGGGTTACGGTACGCGTTAGGGTGAGGGTAGTTATTAAAACTATCCCACTCTCTAGATACCCCTTAGCACGTAAAGGAATATTATTTGGGGGTCCAGCCATGGAGAAGAGTTTAGACACGAGGAGAAGATAAGGAACACACCCATTATCACGAAATCACATTAGGATTCTCTTTTTAACCTGTTCCTTAAAACACTAGTGCTTAGGAAATCTATTGGAGGCAGAAGCAGTCAAGGGTAGCTTATTGTTAGGGTTAGGGTTAGTGTGAGGGTTAGGGTATGGCTTAGGGTACGTGTTCGGGGAGGGGTTCGGGTAGGGCGTAGGGTATGGGTTATGGTTAGGGTTAGGGTTAGTGTTAGGGTTCGGGCTCGGTTTAGGGTACGGGTTAGGATTAGGGTACGCGTTAGTGTTAGGGTAAGGGTTAGGTTTAGGTTACGCTTTAGGGTGAGGTTAGTTATTAAACCTATCCCACTCTCTAGATACCCCTTAGCACGTAAAGGAATATTATTTGGGGGTCCAGCCATGGAGAAGAGTTTAGACACTAGGAGAAGATAAGGAGCACACCCATTATCAAGAAATCACATTAGGATTCTCTTTTTAACCTATATCTTAAAACACTAGTGCTTAGGAAATCTATTGGTGGCAGAAGCAGTCAAGGGTAGCTTAGGGTTAGGGTTAGGGTTAGGGTGAGGGTTAGGGTACGGTTTAGGGTACGGGTTCGGGGAGGGGTTCGGGTAGGGCGTAGGGTATGGGTTAGGTTTAGGGTTAGGGCTAGTGTTAGGGTTAGGGCTCGGTTTTGGGTACGGGTTAGGATTAGGGTACGCGTTAGTGTTAGGGTAGGGGTTAGGGTTATGGTACGCACTAGGGTGAGGGTAGTTATTAAACCTATCCCACTCTCTAGATACCCCTTAGCACGTAAAGGAATATTATTTGGGGGTCCAGCCATGGAGAAGAGTTTAGACATTAGGAGAAGATAAGGAACACACCCATTATCAAGAAATCACATTAGGATTCTCTTTTTAACCTGTTCCTTAAAACACTAGTGCTTAGGAAATCTATTGGAGGCAGAAGCAATCAAGGGTAGCTTAGTGTTAGGGTTAGAGTTAGGGTGAGAGTTAGGGTACGGCTTAGGGTACGGGTTCGGGGAGGGGTTTGGGTAGGGCGTAGGGTATGGGTTAGGGTTAGGGTTAGGGTTAGTGTTAGTGTTAGGGCTCGGTTTAGGGTATGGGTTAGGATTAGGATACGCGTTAGGGTTAGGGTAGCGGTTAGGGTTAGGGTACGCTTTAGGGTGAGAGTAGTTATTAAACCTATCCCACTCTCTAGATACCCCTTAGCACGTAAAGGAATATTATTTGGGTATCCAGCCATGGAGAAGAGCTTAGACACTAGGAGAAGATAAGGAACACACCCATTATCAAGAAATCACATTAGGATACTCTTTTTAAAATTTTCCTTAAAACACTAGTGCTTAGGAAATCTATTGGAGGCAGAAGCAGTCAAGGGTAGCTTAGGGTTAGGGTTAGGGTGAGGGTGAGGGTTAGGGTCCGGCTTAGGGTACGGGTTCGGGGAGGGGTTCGGGGAGGGCGTAGGGTATGGTTTAGGGTTAGGGTTAGTGTTAGGGTTAGGGCTCGGTTTAGGGTATGGGTTAGGATTAGGGTACGCGTTAGTGTTACGGTAGGGGTTAGGGTTAGGGTACGCTTTAGGGTGAGAGTAGTTATTAAACCTATCCCACTCTCTAGATACCCCTTAGCACGTAAAGGAATATTATTTGGGGGTCCAGCCATGGAGAAGAGTTTAGACACGAGGAGAAGATAAGGAACACACCCATTATCAAGAAATCACATTAGGATTCTCTTTTTAACCTGTTCCTTAAAACACTAGTGCTTAGGAAATCTATTGGAGGCAGAAGCAGTCAAGGGTAGCTTAGGGTTAGGGTGAGGGTGAGGGTTAGGGTACGGCTTAGGGTACGGGTTCGGGGAGGGGTTCGGGTAGGGCGTAGGGTATGGTTTAGGGTTAGGGTTAGGGTTAGTGTTAGGGTTAGGGCTCGGTTTAGGGTACGGGGTAGGATTAGGTTACGCGTTAGTGTTAGGGTAGGGGTTAGGGTTAGGGTACGCGATACGGTGAGGTTAGTTATTAAACCTATCACACTCTTTAGATACCCCTTAGCACGTAAAGGAATATTATTTGTGGGTCCAGCCATGGAGAAGAGTTTAGACACTAGGAGAAGATAAGGAACACACCCATTATCACGAAATCACATTAGGATTCTCTTTTTAACCTGTTCCTTAAAACACTATTGCTTAGGAAATCTATTGGAGGCAGAAGCAGTCAAGGGTAGCTTAGGGTTAGGGTTAGGGTTAGGGTACGGCTTAGGGTACGGGTTCGGGGAGGGGTTCGGGTAGGGCGTAGGGTATGGGTTAGGGTTAGGGTTAGGGTTAGTGTTAGGGTTAGGGCTCGGTTTAGGGTACGGGTTAGGATTAGGGTACGCATTAGGGTTAGGGTAGGGGTTAGGGTTACGGTACGCGTTAGGGTGAGGGTAGTTATTAAAACTATCCCACTCTCTAGATACCCCTTAGCACGTAAAGGAATATTATTTGGGGGTCCAGCCATGGAGAAGAGTTTAGACACGAGGAGAAGATAAGGAACACACCCATTATCACGAAATCACATTAGGATTCTCTTTTTAAAATTTTCCTTAAAACACTAGTGCTTAGGAAATCTATTGGAGGCAGAAGCAGTCAAGGGTAGCTTAGGGTTAGGGTTAGGGTGAGGGTGAGGGTTAGGGTCCGGCTTAGGGTACGGGTTCGGGGAGGGGTTCGGGGAGGGCGTAGGGTATGGTTTAGGGTTAGGGTTAGTGTTAGGGTTAGGGCTCGGTTTAGGGTACGGGTTAGGATTAGGGTACGCGTTAGTGTTACGGTAGGGGTTAGGGTTAGGGTACGCTTTAGGGTGAGAGTAGTTATTAAACCTATCCCACTCTCTAGATACCCCTTAGCACGTAAAGGAATATTATTTGGGTATCCAGCCATGGAGAAGAGCTTAGACACTAGGAGAAGATAAGGAACACACCCATTATCAAGAAATCACATTAGGATTCTCCTTTTAAACTTTTCCTTAAAACACTAGTGCTTAGGAAATCTATTGGAGGCAGAAGCAGTCAAGGGTAGCTTAGGGTTAGGGTTAGGGTGAGGGTGAGGGTTAGGGTCCGGCTTAGGGTACGGGTTCGGGGAGGGGTTCGGGTAGGGCGTAGGGTATGGTTTAGGGTTAGGGTTAGGGTTAGTGTTAGGGTTAGGGCTCGGTTTAGGGTACGGGTTAGGATTAGGGTACGCGTTAGTGTTAGGGTAGGGGTTAGGGTTAGGGTACGTGATAGGGTGAGGGTAGTTATTAAACCTATCACACTCTCTAGATACCCCTTAGCACGTAAAGGAATATTATTTGGGGGTCCAGCCATGGAGAAGAGTTTAGACACTAGGAGAAGATAAGGAACACACCCATTATCACGAAATCACATTAGGATTCTCTTTTTAACCTGTTCCTTAAAACACTAGTGCTTAGGACATCTATTGGAGGCAGAAGCAGTCAAGGGTAGCTTAGGGTTAGGGTTAGGGTTAGGGTGAGGGTTAGGGTACGGCTTAGGGTACGGGTTCGGGGAGGGGTTCGGGTAGGGCGTAGGGTATGGGTTAGGGTTAGGGTTAGGGTTAGTGTTAGGGTTAGGGCTCGGTTTAGGTTACGGGTTAGGATTAGGGTACGCGTTAGGGTTAGGGTAGGGGTTAGGGTTAGGGTACGCGATACGGTGAGGTTAGTTATTAAACCTATCCCACTCTCTAGATACCTCTTAGCACGTAAAGGAATATTATTTGGGGGTCCCGCCATGGAGAAGAGTTTAGACACTAGGAGAAGATAAGGAACACACCATTATCAAGAAATCACATTAGGATTCTCTTTTTAACCTGTTCCTTAAAACACTAGTGCTTAGGAAATCTATTGGAGGCAGAAGCAGTCAAGGGTAGCTTAGGGTTAGGGTTAGGGTTAGGGTGAGGGTTAGGGTACGGCTTAGGGTACGGGTTCGGGGAGGGGTTCGGGTAGGGCGTAGGGTATGGGTTAGGTTTAGGGTTAGCGTTAGTGTTAGGGTTAGGGCTCGGTTTAGGGTACGGGTTAGGATTAGGGTACGCGTTAGGGTTAGGGTAGGGGTTAGGGTTAGGGTACGCGTTAGGGTGAGGGTAGTTATTAAACCTATCCCGCTCTCTAGATAACCCTTAGCACGTAAAGGAATATTATTTGGGGGTCCAGCCATGGAGAAGAGTTTAGACACTAGGAGAAGATAAGGAACACACCCATTATCAAGAAATCACATTAGGATTCTCTTTTTAACCTGTTCCTTAAAACACTAGTGCTTAGGAAATCTATTGGAGGCAGAAGCAGTCAAGGGTAGCTTAGGGTTAGGGTTAGGGTTAGGGTGAGTGTTAGGGTACGGCTTAGGGTACTGGTTCGGGGAGGGGTTCGGGTAGGGCGTAGGGTATGGTTTAGGGTTAGGGTTAGGGTTAGTGTTAGGGTTAGGGCTCGGTTTAGGGTACGGGTTAGGATTAGGGTACGCGTTAGTGTTAGGGTAGGGGTTAGGGTTAGGGTACGCGATAGGGTGAGGTTAGTTATTAAACCTATCCCACTCTCTAGATACCCCTTAGCACGTAAAGGAATATTATTTGGGGGTCCAGCCATGGAGAAGAATTTAGACACGAGGAGAAGATAAGGAACACACCCATTATCAAGAAATCACATTAGGATCCTCTTTTTAACCTGTTCCTTAAAACACTAGTGCTTAGGAAATCTATTGGAGGCAGAAGCCGTCAAGGGTAGCTTAGGTTTAGGGTTAGGGTTAGGGTGAGGGTTAGGGTATGGCTTAGGGTACGGGTTCAGGGAGGGGTTCGGGTAGGGCGTAGGGTATGGGTTAGGGTTAGGGTTAGGGTTAGGGTTCAGGCTCGGTTTAGGGTACGGGTTAGGATTAGGGTACGCGTTAGTGTTAGGGTAGGGGTTAGGGTTAGGTTACGCTTTAGGGTGAGGTTAGTTATTAAACCTATCCCACTCTCTAGATACCCCTTAGCACGTAAAGGAATATTATTTGGGGGTCCAGCCATGGAGAAGAGTTTAGACACTAGGAGAAGATAAGGAGCACACGCATTATCAAGAAATCACATTAGGATTCTCTTTTTAACCTGTTCCTTAAAACACTAGTGCTTAGGAAATCTATTGGAGGCAGAAGCAGTCAAGGGTAGCTTAGTGTTAGGGTTAGGGTGAGGGTGAGGGTTAGGGTACGGCTTAGGGTACGGGTTTGGGGAGGGGTTCGGGTAGGGCGTAGGGTATGGTTTAGGGTTAGAGTTAGGGTTAGTGTTAGGGTTCGGGCTCGGTTTAGGGTATGGGTTAGGATTAGGGTACGCGTTAGGGTTAGGGTAGGGGTTAGGGTTAGGGTACGCGAAAGGGTGAGGTTAGTTATTAAACCTATCACACTCTCTAGATACCCCTTAGCACGTAAAGGAATATTATTTGTGGGTCCAGCCATGGAGAAGAGTTTAGACACTAGGAGAAGATAAGGAACACACCCATTATCACGAAATCACATTAGGATTCTCTTTTTAACCTGTTCCTTAAAACACTAGTGCTTAGGAAATCTATTGGTGGCAGAAGCACTCAAGGGTAGCTTAGGGTTAGGGTTAGGGTTAGGGTGAGGGTTAGGGTACGGCTTAGGGTACAGGTTCGTGGAGGGGTTCGGGTAGGGCGTAGGGTATGGGTTAGGGTTAGGGTTAGGGTTAGTGTTAGGGTTAGGGCTCGGTTTAGGGTACGGGTTAGGATTAGTGTACGCGTTAGGGTTAGGGTAGGTGTTAGGGTTAGGGTACGCGTTAGGGTGAGGGTAGTTATTAAACCTATCACACTCTCTAGATACCCCTTAGCACGTAAAGGAATATTATTTGGGGGTCCAGCCATGGAGAAGAGTTTAGACACGAGGAGAAGACAAGGAACACACCCATTATCAAGAAATCACATTAGGATTCTCTTTTTAACCTGTTCCTTAAAACACTAGTGCTTAGGAAATCTATTGGAGGCAGAAGCAGTCAAGGATAGATTAGGGTTAGGGTGAGGGTTAGGGTACGGCTTAGGGTACGGGTTCGGGGAGGGGTTCGGGTTCGGCGTAGGGTATGGGTTAGGGTTAGGGTTAGGTTTAGTGTTAGGATTAGGGCTCGGTTTAGGGTACGGGTTAGGATTAGGGTACGCGTTAGGGTTAGGGTAGTTGTTAGGGTTAGGGTACGCGTTAGGGTGAGGGTAGTTATTAAACCTATCCCACTCTCTAGATATCCCCTAGCACGTAAAGGAATATTATTTGGGGGTCCAGCCATGGAGAAGAGTTTAGACACTAGGAGAAGATAAGGAACACACCCATTATCAAGAAATCACATTAGGATTCTCTTTTTAACCTGTTCCTTAAAACACTAGTACTTAGGAAATCTCTTGGAGGCAGAAGCAGTCAAGGGTAGCTTAGTGTTAGGGTTAGGGTTAGGGTGAGGGTTAGGGTACGGCTTAGGGTACGGGTTCGGGGAGGGGTTCGGGTAGGGCGTAGGGTATGGGTTAGGGTTAGGGTTAGGGTTAGTGTTAGGGTTAGGGCTCGGTTTAGGGTACGGGTTAGGATTAGGGTACGCGTTAGTGTTAGGTTAGGGGTTAGGGTTAGGGTACGCGTTAGGGTGAGGGTAGTTATTAAACCTATCACACTCTCTAGATACCCCTTAGCACGTAAAGGAATATTATTTGGGGGTCCAGCCATGGAGAAGAGTTTAGACACGAGGAGAAGATAAGGAACACACCCATTATCAAGAAATCACATTAGGATTCTCTTTTTAACCTGTTCCTTAAAACACTAGTGGTTAGGAAATCTATTGGAGGCAGAAGCAGTCAAGGGTAGCTTAGGGTTAGGGTTAGGGTTAGGGTACGGCTTAGGGTACGGGTTCCGGGAGGGGTTCGGTTAGGGCGTAGGGTATGGGTTAGGGTTAGGGTTAGGGTTAGTGTTAGGGTTAGGGCTCGGTTTAGGGTACGGGTTAGGATTAGGGTACGCGTTAGGGTTAGGGTAGGTGTTAGGGTTAGGGTACGCGTTAGGGTGAGGGTAGTTATTAAACCTATCCCACTCTCTAGATACCCCCTAGCACGTAAAGGAATATTATTTGGGGGTCCAGCCATGGAGAAGAGTTTAGACACTAGGAGAAGATAAGGAACACACCCATTATCAAGAAATCACATTAGGATTCTCTTTTTAACCTGTTCCTTAAAACACTAGTACTTAGGAAATCTCTTGGAGGCAGAAGCAGTCAAGGGTAGCTTAGGGTTAGGGTTAGGGTTAGGGTGAGGGTTAGGGTACGGCTTAGGGTACGGGTTCGGGGAGGAGTTCGGGTAGGGCGTAGGGTATGGGTTAGGGTTAGGGTTAGGGTTAGTGTTAGGGTTAGGGCTCGGTTTAGGGTACGGGTTAGGATTAGGGTACGCGTTAGTGTTAGGGTAGGGGTTAGGGTTAGGGTACGCGATAGGGTGAAGTTAGTTATTAAACCTATCCCACTCTCTAGATACCCCTTAGCACGTAAAGGAATATTATTTGGGGGTCCAGCCATGGAGAAGAGTTTAGACACGAGGAGAAGATAAGGAACACACCCATTATCAAGAAATCACATTAGGATTCTCTTTTTAACCTGTTCCTTAAAACACTAGTGCTTAGGAAATCTATTGGAGGCAGAAGCAGTCAAGGGTAGCTTAGGGTTAGGGTTAGGTTTAGGGTGAGGGTTAGGGTAAGGCTTAGGGTACGGGTTCGGGGAGGGGTTCGGGTAGGGCGTAGGGTATGGGTTAGGGTTAGGGTTAGGTTTAGTGTTAGGATTAGGGCTCGGTTTAGGGTACGGGTTAGGATTAGGGTACGCGTTAGGGTTAGGGTAGTTGTTAGGGTTAGGGTACGCGTTAGGGTGAGGGTAGTTATTAAACCTATCCCACTCTCTAGATATCCCCTAGCACGTAAAGGAATATTATTTGGGGGTCCAGCCATGGAGAAGAGTTTAGACACTAGGAGAAGATAAGGAACACACCCATTATCAAGAAATCACATTAGGATTCTCTTTTTAACCTGTTCCTTAAAACACTAGTACTTAGGAAATCTCTTGGAGGCAGAAGCAGTCAAGGGTAGCTTAGTGTTAGGGTTAGGGTTAGGGTGAGGGTTAGGGTACGGCTTAGGGTACGGGTTCGGGGAGGGGTTCGGGTAGGGCGTAGGGTATGGGTTAGGGTTAGGGTTAGGGTTAGTGTTAGGGTTAGGGCTCGGTTTAGGGTACGGGTTAGGATTAGGGTACGCGTTAGTGTTAGGGTAGGGGTTAGGGTTAGGTTACGCGATAGGGTGAAGTTAGTTATTAAACCTATCCCACTCTCTAGATACCCATTAGCACGTAAAGGAATATTATTTGGGGGTCCAGCCATGGAGAAGAGTTTAGACACTAAGAGAAGATAAGGAGCACACCCATTATCAAAAAATCACATTAGGATTCTCTTTTTAACCTGTACCTTAAAACACTAGTGCTTAGGAAATCTATTGGTGGCAGAAGCAGTCAAGGGTAGCTTAGGGTTAGGGTTAGGGTGAGGGTAAGGGTACGGCTTAGGGTACGGGTTAGGGGAGGGGTTGGGGTAGGGCGTAGGGTATGGGTTAGGGTTAGGGTTAGTGTTAGGGTTAGGGCTCGGTTTAGGGTACGGTTTAGGATTAGGGTACGCGTTAGTCTTAGGGGAGGGGTTAGGGTTAGGGTACGCGATAGGGTGAGGTTAGTTATTAAACCTGTCACACTCTCTAGATACCCCTTAGCACGTAAAGGAATATTATTTGGGGGTCCAGCCATGGAGAAGAGTTTAGACACTAGGAGAAGATAAGGAACACACCCATTATCAAGAAATCACATTAGGATTCTCTTTTTAACCTGTTCCTTCAAACACTAGTGCTTAGGAAATCTATTGGAGGCAGAAGCAGTCAAGGGTAGCTTAGGGTTAGGGTTAGGTTTAGGGTGAGGGTTAGGGTACGGCTTAGGGTACGGGTTCGGGGAGGGGTTCGGGTAGGGCGTAGGGTATGGGTTAGGGTTAGGGTTAGGTTTAGTGTTAGGATTAGGGCTCGGTTTAGGGTACGGGTTAGGATTAGGGTACGCGTTAGGGTTAGGGTAGTTGTTAGGGTTAGGGTACGCGTTAGGGTGAGGGTAGTTATTAAACCTATCCCACTCTCTAGATATCCCCTAGCACGTAAAGGAATATTATTTGGGGGTCCAGCCATGGAGAAGAGTTTAGACACTAGGAGAAGATAAGGAACACACCCATTATCAAGAAATCACATTAGGATTCTCTTTTTAACCTGTTCCTTAAAACACTAGTACTTAGGAAATCTCTTGGAGGCAGAAGCAGTCAAGGGTAGCTTAGTGTTAGGGTTAGGGTTAGGGTGAGGGTTAGGGTACGGCTTAGGGTACGGGTTCGGGGAGGGGTTCGGGTAGGGCGTAGGGTATGGGTTAGGGTTAGGGTTAGGGTTAGTGTTAGGGTTAGGGCTCGGTTTAGGGTACGGGTTAGGATTAGGGTACGCGTTAGTGTTAGGTTAGGGGTTAGGGTTAGGGTACGCGTTAGGGTGAGGGTAGTTATTAAACCTATCACACTCTCTAGATACCCCTTAGCACGTAAAGGAATATTATTTGGGGGTCCAGCCATGGAGAAGAGTTTAGACACGAGGAGAAGATAAGGAACACACCCATTATCAAGAAATCACATTAGGATTCTCTTTTTAACCTGTTCCTTAAAACACTAGTGGTTAGGAAATCTATTGGAGGCAGAAGCAGTCAAGGGTAGCTTAGGGTTAGGGTTAGGGTTAGGGTACGGCTTAGGGTACGGGTTCGGGGAGGGGTTCGGTTAGGGCGTAGGGTATGGGTTAGGGTTAGGGTTAGGGTTAGTGTTAGGGTTAGGGCTCGGTTTAGGGTACGGGTTAGGATTAGGGTACGCGTTAGGGTTAGGGTAGGTGTTAGGGTTAGGGTACGCGTTAGGGTGAGGTAGTTATTAAACCTATCCCACTCTCTAGATACCCCCTAGCACGTAAAGGAATATTATTTGGGGGTCCAGCCATGGAGAAGAGTTTAGACACTAGGAGAAGATAAGGAACACACCCATTATCAAGAAATCACATTAGGATTCTCTTTTTAACCTGTTCCTTAAAACACTAGTACTTAGGAAATCTCTTGGAGGCAGAAGCAGTCAAGGGTAGCTTAGGGTTAGGGTTAGGGTTAGGGTGAGGGTTAGGGTACGGCTTAGGGTACTGGTTCGGGGAGGAGTTCGGGTAGGGCGTAGGGTATGGGTTAGGGTTAGGGTTAGGGTTAGTGTTAGGGTTAGGGCTCGGTTTAGGGTACGGGTTAGGATTAGGGTACGCGTTAGTGTTAGGGTAGGGGTTAGGGTTAGGTTACGCGATAGGGTGAAGTTAGTTATTAAACCTATCCCACTCTCTAGATACCCATTAGCACGTAAAGGAATATTATTTGGGGGTCCAGCCATGGAGAAGAGTTTAGACACTAAGAGAAGATAAGGAGCACACCCATTATCAAAAAATCACATTAGGATTCTCTTTTTAACCTGTACCTTAAAACACTAGTGCTTAGGAAATCTATTGGTGGCAGAAGCAGTCAAGGGTAGCTTAGGGTTAGGGTTAGGGTGAGGGTTAGGGTACGGCTTAGGGTACGGGTTCGGGGAGGGGTTCGGGTAGGGCGTAGGGTATGGGTTAGGGTTAGGGTTAGTGTTAGGGTTAGGGCTCGGTTTAGGGTACGGTTTAGGATTAGGGTACGCGTTAGTCTTAGGGGAGGGGTTAGGGTTAGGGTACGCGATAGGGTGAGGTTAGTTATTAAACCTGTCACACTCTCTAGATACCCCTTAGCACGTAAAGGAATATTATATGGGGGTCCAGCCATGGAGAAGAGTTTAGACACTAGGAGAAGATAAGGAACACACCCATTATCAAGAAATCACATTAGGATTCTCTTTTTAACCTGTTCCTTAAAACACTAGTACTTAGGAAATCTCTTGGAGGCAGAAGCAGTCAAGGGTAGATTAGTGTTAGGGTTAGGGTTAGGGTGTGGGTTAGGGTACGGCTTAGGGTACGGGTTCGGGGAGGAGTTCGGGTAGGGCGTAGGGTATGGGTTAGGGTTAGGGTTAGGGTTAGTGTTAGGGTTAGGGCTCGGTTTAGGGTACGGGTTAGGATTAGGGTACGCGTTAGTGTTAGGGTAGGGGTTAGGGTTAGGGTACGCGATAGGGTGAAGTTATTTATTATACCTATCCCACTCTCTAGATACCCCTTAGCACGTAAAGGAATATTATTTGGGGGTCCAGCCATGGAGAAGAGTTTAGACACGAGGAGAAGATAAGGAACACACCCATTATCAAGAAATCACATTAGGATTCTCTTTTTAACCTGTTCCTTAAAACACTAGTGCTTAGGAAATCTATTGGAGGCAGAAGCAGTCAAGGGTAGCTTAGGGTTAGGGTTAGGGTTAGGGTACGGCTTAGGGTACGGGTTCGGGGAGGGGTTCGGGTACGGCGTAGGGTATGTGTTAGGGTTAGGGTTAGGGTTAGTGTTAGGGTTAGGGCTCGGTTTAGGGTACGGGTTAGGATTAGGGTACGCGTTAGGGTTAGGGTGGGTGTTAGGGTTAGGGTACGCGTTAGGGTGAGGGTAGTTATTAAATCTATCCCACTCTCTAGATACCCCCTAGCACGTAAAGGAATATTATTTGGGGGTCCAGCCATGGAGAAGAGTTTAGACACTAGGAGAAGATAAGGAACACACCCATTATCAAGAAATCACATTAGGATTCTCTTTTTAACCTGTTCCTTAAAACACTAGTACTTAGGAAATCTCTTGGAGGCAGAAGCAGTCAAGGGTAGCTTAGTGTTAGGGTTAGGGTTAGGGTGAGGGTTAGGGTACGGCTTAGGGTACTGGTTCGGGGAGGAGTTCGGGTAGGGCGTAGGGTATGGGTTAGGGTTAGGGTTAGGGTTAGTGTTAGGGTTAGGGCTCGGTTTAGGGTACTGGTTAGGATTAGGGTACGCGTTAGGGTTAGGGTAGGTGTTAGGGTTAGTGTACACTTTAGGGTGAGAGTAGTTATTAAACCTATCCCACTCTCTAGATACCCCTTAGCACGTAAAGGAATATTATTTGGGGGTCCAGCCATGGAGAAGAGTTTAGACACGAGGAGAAGATAAGGAACACACCCATTATCAAGAAATCACATTAGGATTCTCTTTTTAACCTGTTCTTTAAAACACTAGTGCTTAGGAAATCTATTGGAGGCAGAAGCAGTCAAGGGTAGCTTAGTGTTAGGGTTAGGGTTAGGGTGAGGGTTAGGGTACGGGTTCGGGGAGGAGTTCGGGTAGGGCGTAGGATATGGGTTAGGGTTAGGGTTAGGGTTAGTGTTAGGGTTAGGGCTCGGTTTAGGGTACGGGTTAGGATTAGGGTACGCGTTAGTGTTAGGGTAGGGGTTAGGGTTAGGGTACGCGATAGGGTGAAGTTAGTTATTAAACCTATCCCACTCTCTAGATACCCCTTAGCACGTAAAGGAATATTATTTGGGGGTCCAGCCATGGAGAAGAGTTTAGACACGAGGAGAAGATAAGGAACACACCCATTATCAAGAAATCACATTAGGATTCTCTTTTTAACCTGTTCCTTAAAACACTAGTGCTTAGGAAATCTATTAGAGGCAGAAGCAGTCAAGGGTAGCTTAGGGTTAGGGTTAGGGTTAGGGTACGGCTTAGGGTACGGGTTCGGGGAGGGGTTCGGGTACGGCGTAGGGTATGTGTTAGGGTTAGGGTTAGGGTTAGTGTTAGGGTTAGGGCTCGGTTTAGGGTACGGGTTAGGATTAGGGTACGCGTTAGGGTTAGGGTGGGTGTTAGGGTTAGGGTACGCGTTAGGGTGAGGGTAGTTATTAAACCTATCCCACTCTCTAGATACCCCCTAGCACGTAAAGGAATATTATTTGGGGGTCCAGCCATGGAGAAGAGTTTAGACACTAGGAGAAGATAAGGAACACACCCATTATCAAGAAATCACATTAGGATTCTCTTTTTAACCTGTTCCTTAAAACACTAGTACTTAGGAAATCTCTTGGAGGCAGAAGCAGTCAAGGGTAGCTTAGTGTTAGGGTTAGGGTTAGGGTGAGGGTTAGGGTACGGCTTAGGGTACTGGTTCGGGGAGGAGTTCGGGTAGGGCGTAGGGTATGGGTTAGGGTTAGGGTTAGGGTTAGTGTTAGGGTTAGGGCTCGGTTTAGGGTACTGGTTAGGATTAGGGTACGCGTTAGGGTTAGGGTAGGTGTTAGGGTTAGTGTACACTTTAGGGTGAGAGTAGTTATTAAACCTATCCCACTCTCTAGATACCCCTTAGCACGTAAAGGAATATTATTTGGGGGTCCAGCCATGGAGAAGAGTTTAGACACGAGGAGAAGATAAGGAACACACCCATTATCAAGAAATCACATTAGGATTCTCTTTTTAACCTGTTCTTTAAAACACTAGTGCTTAGGAAATCTATTGGAGGCAGAAGCAGTCAAGGGTAGCTTAGTGTTAGGGTTAGGGTTAGGGTGAGGGTTAGGGTACGGCTTAGGGTACGGGTTCGGGGAGGAGTTCGGGTAGGGCGTAGGGTATGGGTTAGGGTTAGGGTTCGGGTTAGTGTTAGGGTTAGGGCTCGGTTTAGGGTACGGGTTAGGATTAGGGTACGCGTTAGTGTTAGGGTAGGGGTTAGGGTTAGGGTACGCGATAGGGTGAAGTTAGTTATTAAACCTATCCCACTCTCTAGATACCCCTTAGCACGTAAAGGAATATTATTTGGGGGTCCAGCCATGGAGAAGAGTTTAGACACGAGGAGAAGATAAGGAACACACCCATTATCAAGAAATCACATTAGGATTCTCTTTTTAACCTGTTCCTTAAAACACTAGTGCTTAGGAAATCTATTGGAGGCAGAAGCAGTCAAGGGTAGCTTAGGGTTAGGGTTAGGTTTAGGGTGAGGGTTAGGGTAAGGCTTAGGGTACGGGTTCGGGGAGGGGTTCGGGTAGGGCGTAGGGTATGGGTTAGGGTTAGGGTTAGGTTTAGTGTTAGGATTAGGGCTCGGTTTAGGGTACGGGTTAGGATTAGGGTACGCGTTAGGGTTAGGGTAGTTGTTAGGGTTAGGGTACGCGTTAGGGTGAGGGTAGTTATTAAACCTATCCCACTCTCTAGATATCCCCTAGCACGTAAAGGAATATTATTTGGGGGTCCAGCCATGGAGAAGAGTTTAGACACTAGGAGAAGATAAGGAACACACCCATTATCAAGAAATCACATTAGGATTCTCTTTTTAACCTGTTCCTTAAAACACTAGTACTTAGGAAATCTCTTGGAGGCAGAAGCAGTCAAGGGTAGCTTAGTGTTAGGGTTAGGGTTAGGGTGAGGGTTAGGGTACGGCTTAGGGTACGGGTTCGGGGAGGGGTTCGGGTAGGGCGTAGGGTATGGGTTAGGGTTAGGGTTAGGGTTAGTGTTAGGGTTAGGGCTCGGTTTAGGGTACGGGTTAGGATTAGGGTACGCGTTAGTGTTAGGTTAGGGGTTAGGGTTAGGGTACGCGTTAGGGTGAGGGTAGTTATTAAACCTATCACACTCTCTAGATACCCCTTAGCACGTAAAGGAATATTATTTGGGGGTCCAGCCATGGAGAAGAGTTTAGACACGAGGAGAAGATAAGGAACACACCCATTATCAAGAAATCACATTAGGATTCTCTTTTTAACCTGTTCCTTAAAACACTAGTGGTTAGGAAATCTATTGGAGGCAGAAGCAGTCAAGGGTAGCTTAGGGTTAGGGTTAGGGTTAGGGTACGGCTTAGGGTACGGGTTCGGGGAGGGGTTCGGTTAGGGCGGAGGGTATGGGTTAGGGTTAGGGTTAGGGTTAGTGTTAGGGTTAGGGCTCGGTTTAGGGTACGGGTTAGGATTAGGGTACGCGTTAGGGTTAGGGTAGGTGTTAGGGTTAGGGTACGCATTAGGGTGAGGGTAGTTATTAAACCTATCCCACTCTCTAGATACCCCCTAGCACGTAAAGGAATATTATTTGGGGGTCCAGCCATGGAGAAGAGTTTAGACACTAGGAGAAGATAAGGAACACACCCATTATCAAGAAATCACATTAGGATTCTCTTTTTAACCTGTTCCTTAAAACACTAGTACTTAGGAAATCTCTTGGAGGCAGAAGCAGTCAAGGGTAGCTTAGGGTTAGGGTTAGGGTTAGGGTGAGGGTTAGGGTACGGCTTAGGGTACTGGTTCGGGGAGGAGTTCGGGTAGGGCGTAGGGTATGGGTTAGGGTTAGGGTTAGGGTTAGTGTTAGGGTTAGGGCTCGGTTTAGGGTACGGGTTAGGATTAGGGTACGCGTTAGTGTTAGGGTAGGGGTTAGGGTTAGGTTACGCGATAGGGTGAAGTTAGTTATTAAACCTATCCCACTCTCTAGATACCCATTAGCACGTAAAGGAATATTATTTGGGGGTCCAGCCATGGAGAAGAGTTTAGACACTAAGAGAAGATAAGGAGCACACCCATTATCAAAAAATCACATTAGGATTCTCTTTTTAACCTGTACCTTAAAACACTAGTGCTTAGGAAATCTATTGGTGGCAGAAGCACTCAAGGGTAGCTTAGGGTTAGGGTTAGGGTGAGGGTAAGGGTACGGCTTAGGGTACGGGTTAGGGGAGGGGTTGGGGTAGGGCGTAGGGTATGGGTTAGGGTTAGGGTTAGTGTTAGGGTTAGGGCTCGGTTTAGGGTACGGTTTAGGATTAGGGTACGCGTTAGTCTTAGGGGAGGGGTTAGGGTTAGGGTACGCGATAGGGTGAGGTTAGTTATTAAACCTGTCACACTCTCTAGATACCCCTTAGCACGTAAAGGAATATTATTTGGGGGTCCAGCCATGGAGAAGAGTTTAGACACTAGGAGAAGATAAGGAACACACCCATTATCAAGAAATCACATTAGGATTCTCTTTTTAACCTGTTCCTTCAAACACTAGTGCTTAGGAAATCTATTGGAGGCAGAAGCAGTCAAGGGTAGCTTAGGGTTAGGGTTAGGTTTAGGGTGAGGGTTAGGGTACGGCTTAGGGTACGGGTTCGGGGAGGGGTTCGGGTAGGGCGTAGGGTATGGGTTAGGGTTAGGGTTAGGTTTAGTGTTAGGATTAGGGCTCGGTTTAGGGTACGGGTTAGGATTAGGGTACGCGTTAGGGTTAGGGTAGTTGTTAGGGTTAGGGTACGCGTTAGGGTGAGGGTAGTTATTAAACCTATCCCACTCTCTAGATATCCCCTAGCACGTAAAGGAATATTATTTGGGGGTCCAGCCATGGAGAAGAGTTTAGACACTAGGAGAAGATAAGGAACACACCCATTATCAAGAAATCACATTAGGATTCTCTTTTTAACCTGTTCCTTAAAACACTAGTACTTAGGAAATCTCTTGGAGGCAGAAGCAGTCAAGGGTAGCTTAGTGTTAGGGTTAGGGTTAGGGTGAGGGTTAGGGTACGGCTTAGGGTACGGGTTCGGGGAGGGGTTCGGGTAGGGCGTAGGGTATGGGTTAGGGTTAGGGTTAGGGTTAGTGTTAGGGTTAGGGCTCGGTTTAGGGTACGGGTTAGGATTAGGGTACGCGTTAGTGTTAGGTTAGGGGTTAGGGTTAGGGTACGCGTTAGGGTGAGGGTAGTTATTAAACCTATCACACTCTCTAGATACCCCTTAGCACGTAAAGGAATATTATTTGGGGGTCCAGCCATGGAGAAGAGTTTAGACACGAGGAGAAGATAAGGAACACACCCATTATCAAGAAATCACATTAGGATTCTCTTTTTAACCTGTTCCTTAAAACACTAGTGGTTAGGAAATCTATTGGAGGCAGAAGCAGTCAAGGGTAGCTTAGGGTTAGGGTTAGGGTTAGGGTACGGCTTAGGGTACGGGTTCGGGGAGGGGTTCGGTTAGGGCGTAGGGTATGGGTTAGGGTTAGGGTTAGGGTTAGTGTTAGGGTTAGGGCTCGGTTTAGGGTACGGGTTAGGATTAGGGTACGCGTTAGGGTTAGGGTAGGTGTTAGGGTTAGGGTACGCGTTAGGGTGAGGGTAGTTATTAAACCTATCCCACTCTCTAGATACCCCCTAGCACGTAAAGGAATATTATTTGGGGGTCCAGCCATGGAGAAGAGTTTAGACACTAGGAGAAGATAAGGAACACACCCATTATCAAGAAATCACATTAGGATTCTCTTTTTAACCTGTTCCTTAAAACACTAGTACTTAGGAAATCTCTTGGAGGCAGAAGCAGTCAAGGGTAGCTTAGGGTTAGGGTTAGGGTTAGGGTGAGGGTTAGGGTACGGCTTAGGGTACTGGTTCGGGGAGGAGTTCGGGTAGGGCGTAGGGTATGGGTTAGGGTTAGGGTTAGGGTTAGTGTTAGGGTTAGGGCTCGGTTTAGGGTACGGGTTAGGATTAGGGTACGCGTTAGTGTTAGGGTAGGGGTTAGGGTTAGGTTACGCGATAGGGTGAAGTTAGTTATTAAACCTATCCCACTCTCTAGATACCCATTAGCACGTAAAGGAATATTATTTGGGGGTCCAGCCATGGAGAAGAGTTTAGACACTAAGAGAAGATAAGGAGCACACCCATTATCAAAAAATCACATTAGGATTCTCTTTTTAACCTGTACCTTAAAACACTAGTGCTTAGGAAATCTATTGGTGGCAGAAGCAGTCAAGGGTAGCTTAGGGTTAGGGTTAGGGTGAGGGTTAGGGTACGGCTTAGGGTACGGGTTCGGGGAGGGGTTCGGGTAGGGCGTAGGGTATGGGTTAGGGTTAGGGTTAGTGTTAGGGTTAGGGCTCGGTTTAGGGTACGGTTTAGGATTAGGGTACGCGTTAGTCTTAGGGGAGGGGTTAGGGTTAGGGTACGCGATAGGGTGAGGTTAGTTATTAAACCTGTCACACTCTCTAGATACCCCTTAGCACGTAAAGGAATATTATATGGGGGTCCAGCCATGGAGAAGAGTTTAGACACTAGGAGAAGATAAGGAACACACCCATTATCAAGAAATCACATTAGGATTCTCTTTTTAACCTGTTCCTTAAAACACTAGTACTTAGGAAATCTCTTGGAGGCAGAAGCAGTCAAGGGTAGCTTAGTGTTAGGGTTAGGGTTAGGGTGTGGGTTAGGGTACGGCTTAGGGTACGGGTTCGGGGAGGAGTTCGGGTAGGGCGTAGGGTATGGGTTAGGGTTAGGGTTAGGGTTAGTGTTAGGGTTAGGGCTCGGTTTAGGGTACGGGTTAGGATTAGGGTACGCGTTAGTGTTAGGGTAGGGGTTAGGGTTAGGGTACGCGATAGGGTGAAGTTAGTTATTATACCTATCCCACTCTCTAGATACCCCTTAGCACATAAAGGAATATTATTTGGGGGTCCAGCCATGGAGAAGAGTTTAGACACGAGGAGAAGATAAGGAACACACCCATTATCAAGAAATCACATTAGGATCCTCTTTTTAACCTGTTCCTTAAAACACTAGTGCTTAGGAAATCTATTGCAGGCAGAAGCAGTCAAGGGTAGCTTAGGGTTAGGGTTAGGGTGAGGGTGAGGGTTAGGGTACGGCTTAGGGTACGGGTTCGGGGAGGGGTTCGGGTACGGCGTAGGGTATGTGTTAGGGTTAGGGTTAGGGTTAGTGTTAGGGTTAGGGCTCGGTTTAGGGTACGGGTTAGGATTAGGGTACGCGTTAGGGTTAGGGTGGGTGTTAGGGTTAGGGTACGCGTTAGGGTGAGGGTAGTTATTAAACCTATCCCACTCTCTAGATACCCCCTAGCACGTAAAGGAATATTATTTGGGGGTCCAGCCATGGAGAAGAGTTTAGACACTAGGAGAAGATAAGGAACACACCCATTATCAAGAAATCACATTAGGATTCTCTTTTTAACCTGTTCCTTAAAACACTAGTACTTAGGAAATCTCTTGGAGGCAGAAGCAGTCAAGGGTAGCTTAGTGTTAGGGTTAGGGTTAGGGTGAGGGTTAGGGTACGGCTTAGGGTACTGGTTCGGGGAGGAGTTCGGGTAGGGCGTAGGGTATGGGTTAGGGTTAGGGTTAGGGTTAGTGTTAGGGTTAGGGCTCGGTTTAGGGTACTGGTTAGGATTAGGGTACGCGTTAGGGTTAGGGTAGGTGTTAGGGTTAGTGTACACTTTAGGGTGAGAGTAGTTATTAAACCTATCCCACTCTCTAGATACCCCTTAGCACGTAAAGGAATATTATTTGGGGGTCCAGCCATGGAGAAGAGTTTAGACACGAGGAGAAGATAAGGAACACACCCATTATCAAGAAATCACATTAGGATTCTCTTTTTAACCTGTACCTTAAAACACTAGTGCTTAGGAAATCTATTGGTGGCAGAAGCAGTCAAGGGTAGCTTAGGGTTAGGGTTAGGGTGAGGGTAAGGGTACGGCTTAGGGTACGGGTTAGGGGAGGGGTTGGGGTAGGGCGTAGGGTATGGGTTAGGGTTAGGGTTAGTGTTAGGGTTAGGGCTCGGTTTAGGGTACGGTTTAGGATTAGGGTACGCGTTAGTCTTAGGGGAGGGGTTAGGGTTAGGGTACGCGATAGGGTGAGGTTAGTTATTAAACCTGTCACACTCTCTAGATACCCCTTAGCACGTAAAGGAATATTATTTGGGGGTCCAGCCATGGAGAAGAGTTTAGACACTAGGAGAAGATAAGGAACACACCCATTATCAAGAAATCACATTAGGATTCTCTTTTTAACCTGTTTCTTCAAACACTAGTGCTTAGGAAATCTATTGGAGGCAGAAGCAGTCAAGGGTAGCTTAGGGTTAGGGTTAGGTTTAGGGTGAGGGTTAGGGTACGGCTTAGGGTACGGTTTCGGGGAGGGGTTCGGGTAGGGCGTAGGGTATGGGTTAGGGTTAGGGTTAGGTTTAGTGTTAGGATTAGGGCTCGGTTTAGGGTACGGGTTAGGATTAGGGTACGCGTTAGGGTTAGGGTAGTTGTTAGGGTTAGGGTACGCGTTAGGGTGAGGGTAGTTATTAAACCTATCCCACTCTCTAGATATCCCCTAGCACGTAAAGGAATATTATTTGGGGGTCCAGCCATGGAGAAGAGTTTAGACACTAGGAGAAGATAAGGAACACACCCATTATCAAGAAATCACATTAGGATCCTCTTTTTAACCTGTTCCTTAAAACACTAGTGCTTAGGAAATCTATTGCAGGCAGAAGCAGTCAAGGGTAGCTTAGGGTTAGGGTTAGGGTGAGGGTGAGGGTTAGGGTACGGCTTAGGGTACGGGTTTGGGGAGGGGTTCGGGTAGGGCGTAGGGTATGGTTTAGGGTTAGGGTTAGGGTTAGTGTTAGGGTTAGGGCTCGGTTTAGGGTACGGGTTAGGATTAGGGTACGCGTTAGGGTTAGGGTAGGCGTTAGGGTTAGGGTACGCGAAAGGGTGAGGTTAGTTATTAAACCTATCACACTCTCTAGATACCCCTTAGCACGTAAAGGAATATTATTTGTGGGTCCAGCCATGGAGAAGAGTTTAGACACTAGGAGAAGATAAGGAAAACACCCATTATCACGAAATCACATTAGGATTCTCTTTTTAACCTGTTCCTTAAAACACTAGTGCTTAGGAAATCTATTGGTGGCAGAAGCACTCAAGGGTAGCTTAGGGTTAGGGTTAGGTTTAGGGTGAGGGTTAGGGTACGGCTTAGGGTACGGGTTCGGGGAGGGGTTCGGGTAGGGCGTAGGGTATGGGTTAGGGTTAGGGTTAGGGTTAGTGTTAGGGTTAGGGCTCTGTTTAGGGTACGGGTTAGGATTAGGGTACGCGTTAGGGTTAGGGTAGGTGTTAGGGTTAGGGTACGCGTTAGGGTGAGGGTAGTTATTAAACCTATCACACTCTCTAGATACCCCTTAGCACGTAAAGGAATATTATTTGGGGGTCCAGCCATGGAGAAGAGTTTAGACACGAGGAGAAGATAAGGAACACACCCATTATCAAGAAATCACATTAGGATTCTCTTTTTAACCTGTTCCTTAAAACACTAGTGCTTAGGAAATCTATTGGAGGCAGAAGCAGTCAAGGGTAGCTTAGGGTTAGGGTTAGGGTTAGGGTATGGCTTAGGGTACGGGTTCGGGGAGGGGTTCGGGTAGGGCGTAGGGTATGGGTTAGGGTTAGGGTTAGGGTTAGTGTTAGGGTTAGGGCTCGGTTTAGGGTACGGGTTAGGATTAGGGTACGCGTTAGGGTTAGGGTGGGTGTTAGGGTTAGGGTACGCGTTAGGGTGAGGGTAGTTATTAAACCTATCCCACTCTCTAGATACCCCCTAGCACGTAAAGGAATATTATTTGGGGGTCCAGCCATGGAGAAGAGTTTAGACACTAGGAGAAGATAAGGAACACACCCATTATCAAGAAATCACATTAGGATTCTCTTTTTAACCTGTTCCTTAAAACACTAGTACTTAGGAAATCTCTTGGAGGCAGAAGCAGTCAAGGGTAGCTTAGTGTTAGGGTTAGGGTTAGGGTGAGGGTTAGGGTACGGCTTAGGGTACTGGTTCGGGGAGGAGTTCGGGTAGGGCGTAGGGTATGGGTTAGGGTTAGGGTTAGGGTTAGTGTTAGGGTTAGGGCTCGGTTTAGGGTACTGGTTAGGATTAGGGTACGCGTTAGGGTTAGGGTAGGTGTTAGGGTTAGTGTACACTTTAGGGTGAGAGTAGTTATTAAACCTATCCCACTCTCTAGATACCCCTTAGCACGTAAAGGAATATTATTTGGGGGTCCAGCCATGGAGAAGAGTTTAGACACGAGGAGAAGATAAGGAACACACCCATTATCAAGAAATCACATTAGGATTCTCTTTTTAACCTGTACCTTAAAACACTAGTGCTTAGGAAATCTATTGGTGGCAGAAGCAGTCAAGGGTAGCTTAGGGTTAGGGTTAGGGTGAGGGTAAGGGTACGGCTTAGGGTACGGGTTAGGGGAGGGGTTGGGGTAGGGCGTAGGGTATGGGTTAGGGTTAGGGTTAGTGTTAGGGTTAGGGCTCGGTTTAGGGTACGGTTTAGGATTAGGGTACGCGTTAGTCTTAGGGGAGGGGTTAGGGTTAGGGTACGCGATAGGGTGAGGTTAGTTATTAAACCTGTCACACTCTCTAGATACCCCTTAGCACGTAAAGGAATATTATTTGGGGGTCCAGCCATGGAGAAGAGTTTAGACACTAGGAGAAGATAAGGAACACACCCATTATCAAGAAATCACATTAGGATTCTCTTTTTAACCTGTTCCTTCAAACACTAGTGCTTAGGAAATCTATTGGAGGCAGAAGCAGTCAAGGGTAGCTTAGGGTTAGGGTTAGGTTTAGGGTGAGGGTTAGGGTACGGCTTAGGGTACGGGTTCGGGGAGGGGTTCGGGTAGGGCGTAGGGTATGGGTTAGGGTTAGGGTTAGGTTTAGTGTTAGGATTAGGGCTCGGTTTAGGGTACGGGTTAGGATTAGGGTACGCGTTAGGGTTAGGGTAGTTGTTAGGGTTAGGGTACGCGTTAGGGTGAGGGTAGTTATTAAACCTATCCCACTCTCTAGATATCCCCTAGCACGTAAAGGAATATTATTTGGGGGTCCAGCCATGGAGAAGAGTTTAGACACTAGGAGAAGATAAGGAACACACCCATTATCAAGAAATCACATTAGGATTCTCTTTTTAACCTGTTCCTTAAAACACTAGTACTTAGGAAATCTCTTGGAGGCAGAAGCAGTCAAGGGTAGCTTAGTGTTAGGGTTAGGGTTAGGGTGAGGGTTAGGGTACGGCTTAGGGTACGGGTTCGGGGAGGGGTTCGGGTAGGGCGTAGGGTATGGGTTAGGGTTAGGGTTAGGGTTAGTGTTAGGGTTAGGGCTCGGTTTAGGGTACGGGTTAGGATTAGGGTACGCGTTAGTGTTAGGTTAGGGGTTAGGGTTAGGGTACGCGTTAGGGTGAGGGTAGTTATTAAACCTATCACACTCTCTAGATACCCCTTAGCACGTAAAGGAATATTATTTGGGTGTCCAGCCATGGAGAAGAGTTTAGACACGAGGAGAAGATAAGGAACACACCCATTATCAAGAAATCACATTAGGATTCTCTTTTTAACCTGTTCCTTAAAACACTAGTGGTTAGGAAATCTATTGGAGGCAGAAGCAGTCAAGGGTAGCTTAGGGTTAGGGTTAGGGTTAGGGTACGGCTTAGGGTACGGGTTCGGGGAGGGGTTCGGTTAGGGCGTAGGGTATGGGTTAGGGTTAGGGTTAGGGTTAGTGTTAGGGTTAGGGCTCGGTTTAGGGTACGGGTTAGGATTAGGGTACGCGTTAGGGTTAGGGTAGGTGTTAGGGTTAGGGTACGCGTTAGGGTGAGGGTAGTTATTAAACCTATCCCACTCTCTAGATACCCCCTAGCACGTAAAGGAATATTATTTGGGGGTCCAGCCATGGAGAAGAGTTTAGACACTAGGAGAAGATAAGGAACACACCCATTATCAAGAAATCACATTAGGATTCTCTTTTTAACCTGTTCCTTAAAACACTAGTACTTAGGAAATCTCTTGGAGGCAGAAGCAGTCAAGGGTAGCTTAGGGTTAGGGTTAGGGTTAGGGTGAGGGTTAGGGTACGGCTTAGGGTACTGGTTCGGGGAGGAGTTCGGGTAGGGCGTAGGGTATGGGTTAGGGTTAGGGTTAGGGTTAGTGTTAGGGTTAGGGCTCGGTTTAGGGTACGGGTTAGGATTAGGGTACGCGTTAGTGTTAGGGTAGGGGTTAGGGTTAGGTTACGCGATAGGGTGAAGTTAGTTATTAAACCTATCCCACTCTCTAGATACCCATTAGCACGTAAAGGAATATTATTTGGGGGTCCAGCCATGGAGAAGAGTTTAGACACTAAGAGAAGATAAGGAGCACACCCATTATCAAAAAATCACATTAGGATTCTCTTTTTAACCTGTACCTTAAAACACTAGTGCTTAGGAAATCTATTGGTGGCAGAAGCAGTCAAGGGTAGCTTAGGGTTAGGGTTAGGGTGAGGGTTAGGGTACGGCTTAGGGTACGGGTTCGGGGAGGGGTTCGGGTAGGGCGTAGGGTATGGGTTAGGGTTAGGGTTAGTGTTAGGGTTAGGGCTCGGTTTAGGGTACGGTTTAGGATTAGGGTACGCGTTAGTCTTAGGGGAGGGGTTAGGGTTAGGGTACGCGATAGGGTGAGGTTAGTTATTAAACCTGTCACACTCTCTAGATACCCCTTAGCACGTAAAGGAATATTATATGGGGGTCCAGCCATGGAGAAGAGTTTAGACACTAGGAGAAGATAAGGAACACACCCATTATCAAGAAATCACATTAGGATTCTCTTTTTAACCTGTTCCTTAAAACACTAGTACTTAGGAAATCTCTTGGAGGCAGAAGCAGTCAAGGGTAGCTTAGTGTTAGGGTTAGGGTTAGGGTGTGGGTTAGGGTACGGCTTAGGGTACGGGTTCGGGGAGGAGTTCGGGTAGGGCGTAGGGTATGGTTTAGGGTTAGGGTTAGGGTTAGTGTTAGGGTTAGGGCTCGGTTTAGGGTACGGGTTAGGATTAGGGTACGCGTTAGTGTTAGGGTAGGGGTTAGGGTTAGGGTACGCGATAGGGTGAAGTTAGTTATTATACCTATCCCACTCTCTAGATACCCCTTAGCACGTAAAGGAATATTATTTGGGGGTCCAGCCATGGAGAAGAGTTTAGACACGAGGAGAAGATAAGGAACACACCCATTATCAAGAAATCACATTAGGATCCTCTTTTTAACCTGTTCCTTAAAACACTAGTGCTTAGGAAATCTATTGCAGGCAGAAGCAGTCAAGGGTAGCTTAGGGTTAGGGTTAGGGTGAGGGTGAGGGTTAGGGTACGGCTTAGGGTACGGGTTTGGGGAGGGGTTCGGGTAGGGCGTAGGGTATGGTTTAGGGTTAGGGTTAGGGTTAGTGTTAGGGTTAGGGCTCGGTTTAGGGTACGGGTTAGGATTAGGGTACGCGTTAGGGTTAGGGTAGGCGTTAGGGTTAGGGTACGCGAAAGGGTGAGGTTAGTTATTAAACCTATCACACTCTCTAGATACCCCTTAGCACGTAAAGGAATATTATTTGTGGGTCCAGCCATGGAGAAGAGTTTAGACACTAGGAGAAGATAAGGAAAACACCCATTATCACGAAATCACATTAGGATTCTCTTTTTAACCTGTTCCTTAAAACACTAGTGCTTAGGAAATCTATTGGTGGCAGAAGCACTCAAGGGTAGCTTAGGGTTAGGGTTAGGTTTAGGGTGAGGGTTAGGGTACGGCTTAGGGTACGGGTTCGGGGAGGGGTTCGGGTAGGGCGTAGGGTATGGGTTAGGGTTAGGGTTAGGGTTAGTGTTAGGGTTAGGGCTCTGTTTAGGGTACGGGTTAGGATTAGGGTACGCGTTAGGGTTAGGGTAGGTGTTAGGGTTAGGGTACACGTTAGGGTGAGGGTAGTTATTAAACCTATCACACTCTCTAGATACCCCTTAGCACGTAAAGGAATATTATTTGGGGGTCCAGCCATGGAGAAGAGTTTAGACACGAGGAGAAGATAAGGAACACACCCATTATCAAGAAATCACATTAGGATTCTCTTTTTAACCTGTTCCTTAAAACACTAGTGCTTAGGAAATCTATTGGAGGCAGAAGCAGTCAAGGGTAGCTTAGGGTTAGGGTTAGGGTTAGGGTACGGCTTAGGGTACGGGTTCGGGGAGGGGTTCGGGTACGGCGTAGGGTATGTGTTAGGGTTAGGGTTAGGGTTAGTGTTAGGGTTAGGGCTCGGTTTAGGGTACGGGTTAGGATTAGGGTACGCGTTAGGGTTAGGGTGGGTGTTAGGGTTAGGGTACGCGTTAGGGTGAGGGTAGTTATTAAACCTATCCCACTCTCTAGATACCCCCTAGCACATAAAGGAATATTATTTGGGGGTCCAGCCATGGAGAAGAGTTTAGACACTAGGAGAAGATAAGGAACACACCCATTATCAAGAAATCACATTAGGATTCTCTTTTTAACCTGTTCCTTAAAACACTAGTACTTAGGAAATCTCTTGGAGGCAGAAGCAGTCAAGGGTAGCTTAGTGTTAGGGTTAGGGTTAGGGTGAGGGTTAGGGTACGGCTTAGGGTACGGGTTCGCGGAGGGGTTCGGGTAGGGCGTAGGGTATGGGTTAGGGTTAGGGTTAGGGTTAGTGTTAGGGTTAGGGCTCGGTTTAGGGTACGGGTTAGGATTAGGGTACGCGTTAGTGTTAGGTTAGGGGTTAGGGTTAGGGTACGCGTTAGGGTGAGGGTAGTTATTAAACCTATCACACTCTCTAGATACCCCTTAGCACGTAAAGGAATATTATTTGGGGGTCCAGCCATGGAGAAGAGTTTAGACACGAGGAGAAGATAAGGAACACACCCATTATCAAGAAATCACATTAGGATTCTCTTTTTAACCTGTTCCTTAAAACACTAGTGGTTAGGAAATCTATTGGAGGCAGAAGCAGTCAAGGGTAGCTTAGGGTTAGGGTTAGGGTTAGGGTACGGCTTAGGGTACGGGTTCGGGGAGGGGTTCGGTTAGGGCGTAGGGTATGGGTTAGGGTTAGGGTTAGGGTTAGTGTTAGGGTTAGGGCTCGGTTTAGGGTACGGGTTAGGATTAGGGTACGCGTTAGGGTTAGGGTAGGTGTTAGGGTTAGGGTACGCATTAGGGTGAGGGTAGTTATTAAACCTATCCCACTCTCTAGATACCCCCTAGCACGTAAAGGAATATTATTTGGGGGTCCAGCCATGGAGAAGAGTTTAGACACTAGGAGAAGATAAGGAACACACCCATTATCAAGAAATCACATTAGGATTCTCTTTTTAACCTGTTCCTTAAAACACTAGTACTTAGGAAATCTCTTGGAGGCAGAAGCAGTCAAGGGTAGCTTAGGGTTAGGGTTAGGGTTAGGGTGAGGGTTAGGGTACGGCTTAGGGTACTGGTTCGGGGAGGAGTTCGGGTAGGGCGTAGGGTATGGGTTAGGGTTAGGGTTAGGGTTAGTGTTAGGGTTAGGGCTCGGTTTAGGGTACGGGTTAGGATTAGGGTACGCGTTAGTGTTAGGGTAGGGGTTAGGGTTAGGTTACGCGATAGGGTGAAGTTAGTTATTAAACCTATCCCACTCTCTAGATACCCATTAGCACGTAAAGGAATATTATTTGGGGGTCCAGCCATGGAGAAGAGTTTAGACACTAAGAGAAGATAAGGAGCACACCCATTATCAAAAAATCACATTAGGATTCTCTTTTTAACCTGTACCTTAAAACACTAGTGCTTAGGAAATCTATTGGTGGCAGAAGCAGTCAAGGGTAGCTTAGGGTTAGGGTTAGGGTGAGGGTTAGGGTACGGCTTAGGGTACGGGTTCGGGGAGGGGTTCGGGTAGGGCGTAGGGTATGGGTTAGGGTTAGGGTTAGTGTTAGGGTTAGGGCTCGGTTTAGGGTACGGTTTAGGATTAGGGTACGCGTTAGTCTTAGGGGAGGGGTTAGGGTTAGGGTACGCGATAGGGTGAGGTTAGTTATTAAACCTGTCACACTCTCTAGATACCCCTTAGCACGTAAAGGAATATTATATGGGGGTCCAGCCATGGAGAAGAGTTTAGACACTAGGAGAAGATAAGGAACACACCCATTATCAAGAAATCACATTAGGATTCTCTTTTTAACCTGTTCCTTAAAACACTAGTACTTAGGAAATCTCTTGGAGGCAGAAGCAGTCAAGGGTAGCTTAGTGTTAGGGTTAGGGTTAGGGTGTGGGTTAGGGTACGGCTTAGGGTACGGGTTCGGGGAGGAGTTCGGGTAGGGCGTAGGGTATGGGTTAGGGTTAGGGTTAGGGTTAGTGTTAGGGTTAGGGCTCGGTTTAGGGTACGGGTTAGGATTAGGGTACGCGTTAGTGTTAGGGTAGGGGTTAGGGTTAGGGTACGCGATAGGGTGAAGTTAGTTATTATACCTATCCCACTCTCTAGATACCCCTTAGCACGTAAAGGAATATTATTTGGGGGTCCAGCCATGGAGAAGAGTTTAGACACGAGGAGAAGATAAGGAACACACCCATTATCAAGAAATCACATTAGGATCCTCTTTTTAACCTGTTCCTTAAAACACTAGTGCTTACGAAATCTATTGGAGGCAGAAGCAGTCAAGGGTAGCTTAGGGTTAGGGTTAGGGTGAGGGTGAGGGTTAGGGTACGGCTTAGGGTACGGGTTTGGGGAGGGGTTCGGGTAGGGCGTAGGGTATGGATTAGGGTTAGGGTTAAGGTTAGTGTTAGGGTTAGGGCTCGGTTTAGGGTACGGGTTAGGATTAGGGTACGCGTTAGGGTTAGGGTGGGTGTTAGGGTTAGGGAACGCGTTAGGGTGAGGGTAGTTATTAAACCTATCCCACTCTCTAGATACCCCCTAGCACGTAAAGGAATATTATTTGGGGGTCCAGCCATGGAGAAGAGTTTAGACACTAGGAGAAGATAAGGAACACACCCATTATCAAGAAATCACATTAGGATTCTCTTTTTAACCTGTTCCTTAAAACACTAGTACTTAGGAAATCTCTTGGAGGCAGAAGCAGTCAAGGGTAGCTTAGTGTTAGGGTTAGGGTTAGGGTGAGGGTTAGGGTACGGCTTAGGGTACTGGTTCGGGGAGAAGTTCGGGTAGGGCGTAGGGTATGGGTTAGGGTTAGGGTTAGTGTTAGGGTTAGGGCTCGGTTTAGGGTACTGGTTAGGATTAGGGTACGCGTTAGGGTTAGGGTAGGTGTTAGGGTTAGTGTACACTTTAGGGTGAGAGTAGTTATTAAACCTATCCCACTCTCTAGATACCCCTTAGCACGTAAAGGAATATTATTTGGGGGTCCAGCCATGGAGAAGAGTTTAGACACGAGGAGAAGATAAGGAACACACCCATTATCAAGAAATCACATTAGGATTCTCTTTTTAACCTGTTCTTTAAAACACTAGTGCTTAGGAAATCTATTGGAGGCAGAAGCAGTCAAGGGTAGCTTAGTGTTAGGGTTAGGGTTAGGGTGAGGGTTAGGGTACGGCTTAGGGTACGGGTTCGGCGAGGAGTTCGGGTAGGGCATAGGGTATGGGTTAGGGTTAGGGTTAGGGTTAGTGTTAGGGTTAGGGCTCGGTTTAGGGTACGGGTTAGGATTAGGGTACGCGTTAGTGTTAGGGTAGGGGTTAGGGTTAGGGTACGCGATAGGGTGAAGTTAGTTATTAAACCTATCCCACTCTCTAGATACCCCTTAGCACGTAAAGGAATATTATTTGGGGGTCCAGCCATGGAGAAGAGTTTAGACACGAGGAGAAGATAAGGAACACACCCATTATCAAGAAATCACATTAGGATCCTCTTTTTAACCTGTTCCTTAAAACACTAGTGCTTAGGAAATCTATTGGAGACAGAAGCCGTCAAGGGTAGCTTAGGTTTAGGGTTAGGGTTAGGGTGAGGGTTAGGGTACGGCTTAGGGTACGGGTTCAGGGAGGGGTTCGGGTAGGTCGTAGGGTATGGGTTAGGGTTAGGGTTAGTGTTAGGGTTCGGGCTCGGTTTAGGGTATGGGTTAGGATTAGGGTACGTGTTAGTGTTAGGGTAGGGGTTAGGGTTAGGTTACGCTTTAGGGTGAGGTTAGTTATTAAACCTATCCCACTCTCTAGATACCCCTTAGCACGTAAAGGAATATTATTTGGGGGTCCAGCCATGGAGAAGAGTTTAGACACTAGGAGAAGATAAGGAGCACACCCATTATCAAAAAATCACATTAGGATTCTCTTTTTAACCTGTACCTTAAAACACTAGTGCTTAGGAAATCTATTGGTGGCAGAAGCAGTCAAGGGTAGCTTAGGGTTAGGGTTAGGGTTAGGGTGAGGGTTAGGGTACGGCTTAGGGTACGGGTTCGGGGAGGGGTTCGGGTAGGGCGTAGGGTATGGGTTAGGGTTAGGGTTAGGGTTAGTGTTAGGGATAGGGCTCGGTTTAGGGTACGGGTTAGGATTAGGGTACGCGTTACTCTTAGGGGAGGGGTTAGGGTTAGGGTACGCGATAGGGTGAGGTTAGTTATTAAACCTGTCACACTCTCTAGATACCCCTTAGCACGTAAAGGAATATTATTTGGGGGTCCAGCCATGGAGAAGAGTTTAGACACTAGGAGAAGATAAGGAACACACTCATTATCAAGAAATCACATTAGGATTCTCTTTTTAACCTGTTCCGTAAAACACTAGTGCTTAGGAAATCTATTGGAGGCAGAAGCAGTCAAGGGTAGCTTAGGGTTAGGGTTAGGTTTAGGGTGAGGGTTAGGGTACGGCTTAGGGTACGGGTTCGGGGAGGGGTTCGGGTAGGGCGTAGGGTATGGGTTAGGGTTAGGGTTAGGGTTAGTGTTAGTGTTAGGGCTCGGTTTAGGGTACGGGTTAGGATTAGGGTACGCGTTAGGGTTAGGGTAGGGGTTAGGGTTAGGGTACGCGTTAGGGTGAGGGTAGTTATTAAACCTATCACTCTCTCTAGATACGCCTTAGCACATAAAGGAATATTATTTGGGGGTCCAGCCATGGAGAAGAGTTTAGACACGAGGAGAAGATAAGGAACACACCCATTATCAAGAAATCACATTAGTATTCTCTTTTTAACCTGTTCCTTAAAACACTAGTGCTTAGGAAATCTATTGGAGGCAGAAGCAGTCAAGGGTAGCTTAGGTTTAGGGTTAGGGTTAGTGTACGGCTTAGGGTACGGGTTCAGGGAGGGGTTCGGGTAGGGCGTAGGGTATGGGGTAGGGTTAGGGTTAGGGTTAGTGTTAGGGTTAGGTCTCGGTTTAGGATACGGGTTAGGATTAGAGTACGCTTTAGGGTTAGGGTAGGTGTTAGGGTTAGGGTACGCGTTAGCGTGAGGGTAGTTATTAAACCTATCCCACTCTCTAGATACCCCCTAGCACGTAAAGGAATATTATTTGGGGGTCCAGCCATGGAGAAGAGTTTAGACACTAGGAGAAGATAAGGAACACACCCATTATCACGAAATCACATTAGGATTCTCTTTTTAACCTGTTCCTTAAAACACTAGTGCTTAGGAAATCTATTGGAGGCAGAAGCAGTCAAGGGTAGCTTAGTGTTAGGGTTAGGGTTAGGGTGAGGGTTAGGGTACGGCTTAGGGTACGGGTTCGGGGAGGAGTTCCGGTAGGGCGTAGGGCATGGGTTAGGGTTAGGGTTAGGGTTAGTGTTAGGGTTAGGGCTCGGTTTAGAGTACGGGTTAGGATTCGGGTACGCGTTAGTGTTAGGGTAGGGGTTAGGGTTAGGGTACGCAATAGGGTGAGGTTAGTTATTAAACCTATCCCACTCTCTAGATACCCCTTAGCACGTAAAGGAATATTATTTGGGGGTCCAGCCATGGAGAAGAGTTTAGACACGAGGAGAAGATAAGGAACACACCCATTATCAAGAAATCACATTAGGATCCTCTTTTTAACCTGTTCCTTAAAACACTAGTGCTTAGGAAATCTATTGGAGGTAGAAGCCGTCAAGGGTAGCTTAGGTTTAGGGTTAGGGTTAGGGTGAGGGTTAGGGTACGGCTTAGGGTACGGGTTCAGGGAGGGGTTCGGGTAGGGCGTAGGGTATGGGTTAGTGTTAGGGTTAGGGTTAGTGTTAGGGTTAGGGCTCGGTTTAGGGTACGGGTTAGGATTAGGGTACGCGTTAGGGTTAGGGTAGGTGTTAGGGTTAGGGTACGCATTAGGGTGAGGGTAGTTATTAAACCTATCCCACTCTCTAGATACCCCCTAGCACGTAAAGGAATATTATTTGGGGGTCCAGCCATGGAGAAGTGTTTAGACACTAGGAGAAGATAAGGAACACACCCATTATCACGAAATCACATTAGGATCCTCTTTTTAACCGGTTCCTTAAAACACTAGTGCTTAGGAAATCTATTGGAGGCCGAAGCAGTCAAGGGTAGCTTAGGGTTAGGGTTAGGGTTAGGATGAGGGTTAGGGTACGGCTTAGGGTACGGGTTCGGGGAGGGGTTCGGGTAGGGCGTAGGGTATGGGTTAGGGTTAGGGTTAGGGTTAGTGTTAGGGTTAGGGCTCGGTTTAGGCTACGGGTTAGGATTAGGGTACGCGTTTGTGTTAGGGTAGGGGTTAGGGTTAGGGTACGCGATAGGGTGAGGTTAGTTATTAAACCTATCCCACTCTCTAGATACCCCTTAGCACGTAAAGGAATATTATTTGGGTGTCCAGCCATGGAGAAGAGTTTAGACACGAGGAGAACATAAGGAACACACCCATTATCAAGAAATCACATTAGGATTCTCTTTTTAACCTGTTCCTTAAAACACTAGTGCTTAGGAAATCTATTGGAGGCAGAAGAAGTCAAGGGTAGCTTAGGGTTAGGGTTAGGGTTAGGGTACGGCTTAGGGTTCGGTTTCGGGGAGGGGTTCGGGTAGGGCGTAGTGTATGGGTTAGGGTTAGGGTTAGGGTTAGGGTTAGGGTTAGGGTTAGGGTTAGGGTTAGGGTTAGGGTGAGGGTTAGGGTACGGCTTAGGGTACGGGTTCAGGGAGGGGTTCGGGTAGGGCGTAGGGTATGGGTTAGGGTTAGGGTTAGTGTTAGGGTTCGGGCTCGGTTTAGGGTACGGGTTAGGATTAGGGTACGCGTTAGTGTTAGGGTAGGGGTTAGGGTTAGGTTACGCTTTAGGGTGAGGTTAGTTATTAAACCTATCCCACTCTCTAGATACCCCTTAGCAGGTAAAGGAATATTATTTGGGGGTCCAGCCATGGAGAAGAGTTTAGACACTAGGAGAATATAAGGAGCACACCCATTATCAAGAAATCACATTAGGATTCTCTTTTTAACCTGTACCTTAAAACACTAGTGCTTAGGAAATCTATTGGTGGCAGAAGCACTCAAGGGTAGCTTAGGGTTAGAGTTAGGGTTAGGGTGAGGGTTAGGGTACGGCTTAGGGTACAGGTTGGGGGAGGGGTTCGGGTAGGGCATAGGGTATGGGTTAGGGTTAGGGTTAGGGTTAGTGTTAGGGTTAGGGCTCGGTTTAGGGTACGGGTTAGGATTAGGGTACGCGTTAGGGTTAGGGTAGGGGTTAGGGTTAGGGTATGCGATAGGGTGAGGTTAGTTATTAAACCTATCACACTCTCTAGATACCCCTTAGCACGTAAAGGAATATTATTTGTGGGTCCAGCCATGGAGAAGAGTTTAGACACTTGGAGAAGATAAGGAACACACCCATTATCACGAAATCACATTAGGATTCTCTTTTTAACCTGTTCCTTAAAACACTAGTGCTTAGGAAATCTATTGGTGGCAGAAGCACTCAAGGGTAGCTTAGGGTTAGGGTTAGGGTTAGGGTGAGGGTTAGGGTACGGCTTAGGGTACGGGTTCGGGTAGGTCGTAGGGTATGGGTTAGGGTTAGGGTTAGTGTTAGGGTTAGGGCTCGGTTTAGGGTACGGGTTAGGATTAGGGTACGCGTTAGGGTTAGGGTAGGTGTTAGGGTTAGGGTACGCGTTAGGGTGAGGGTAGTTATTAAACCTATCCCACTCTCTAGATTCCCCCTAGCACGTAAAGGAATATTATTTGGGGGTCCAGCCATGGAGAAGAGTTTAGACACTAGGAGAAGATAAGGAACACACCCATTATCAAGAAATCACATTAGGATCCTCTTTTTAACCTGTTCCTTAAAACACTTGTGCTTAGGAAATCTATTGGAGGCAGAAGCAGTCAAGGGTAGCTTAGGGTTAGGGTTAGGGTTAGGGTGAGGGTTAGGTTATGGCTTAGGGTACGGGTTCGGGGAGGGGTTCGGGTAGGGCGTAGGGTATGGGTTAGGGTTAGGGTTAGGGCTAGTGTTAGGGTTAAGGCTCGGTTTAGGGTACGGGTTAGGATTAGGGTACGCGTTAGTGTTAGGGTAGGGGTTAGGGTTATGGTACGCACTAGGGTGAGGGTAGTTATTAAACCTATCCCACTCTCTAGATACCCCTTAGCACGTAAAGGAATATTATTTGGGGGTCCAGCCATGGAGAAGAGTTTAGACACTAGGAGAAGATAAGGAACACACCCATTATCAAGAAATCACATTAGGATTCTCTTTTTAACCTGTTCCTTAAAACACTAGTGCTTAGGAAATCTATTGGAGGCAGAAGCAATCAAGGGTAGCTTAGGGTTAGGGTTAGAGTTAGGGGGAGGGTTAGGGTACGGCTTAGGGTACGGGTTCGGGGAGGGGTTTGGGTAGGGCGTAGGGTATGGGTTAGGGTTAGGGTTAGTGTTAGGGTTCGGGCTCGGTTTAGGGTACGGGTTAGGATTAGGGTACGCGTTAGTGTTAGGGTAGGGGTTAGGGTTAGGTTACGCTTTAGGGTGAGGTTAGTTATTAAACCTATCCCAATCTCTAGATACCCCTTAGCACGTAAAGGAATATTATTTGGGGGTCCAGCCATGGAGAAGAGTTTAGACACTAGGAGAAGATAAGGAGCACACCCATTATCAAGAAATCACATTAGGATTCTCTTTTTAACCTGTACCTTAAAACACTAGTGCTTAGGAAATCTATTGGTGGCAGAAGCACTCAAGGGTAGCTTAGGGTTAGGGTTAGGGTTAGGGTACGGCTTAGGGTTCGGTTTCGGGGAGGGGTTCGGGTAGGGCGTAGTGTATGGGATAGGGTTAGGGTTAGGGTTAGTGTTAGGGTTAGGGCTCGGTTTAGGGTACGGGTTAGGATTAGGGTACGCGTTAGGGTTAGGGTAGGGGTTAGGTTTAGGGTATGCGATAGGGTGAGGTTAGTTATTAAACCTATCACACTCTCTAGATACCCCTTAGCACGTAAAGGAATATTATTTGTGGGTCCAGCCATGGAGAAGAGTTTAGACACTTGGAGAAGATAAGGAACACACCCATTATCACGAAATCACATTAGGATTCTCTTTTTAACCTGTTCCTTAAAACACTAGTGCTTAGGAAATCTATTGGTGGCAGAAGCACTCAAGGGTAGCTTAGGGTTAGGGTTAGGGTTAGGGTTAGGGTGAGGGTTAGGGTACGGCTTAGGGTACGGGTTCGGGTAGGGCGTAGGGTATGGGTTAGGGTTAGGGTTAGTGTTAGGGTTAGGGCTCGGTTTAGGGTACGGGTTAGGATTAGGGTACGCGTTAGGGTTAGGGTAGGTGTTAGGGTTAGGGTACGCGTTAGGGTGAGGGTAGTTATTAAACCTATCACACTCTCTAGATACCCCTTAGCACGTAAAGGAATATTATTTGTGGGTCCAGCCATGGAGAAGAGTTTAGACACGAGGAGAAGATAAGGAACACACCCATTATCAAGAAATCACATTAGGATTCTCTTTTTAACCTGTTCCTTAAAACACTAGTGCTTAGGAAATCTATTGGAGGCAGAAGCAATCAAGGGTAGCTTAGGGTTAGGGTTAGAGTTAGGGGGAGGGTTAGGGTACGGCTTAGGGTACGGGTTCGGGGAGGGGTTTGGGTAGGGCGTAGGGTATGGGTTAGGGTTAGGGTTAGGGTTAGTGTTAGTGTAAGGGCTCGGTTTAGGGTACGGGTTAGGATTAGGATACGCGTTAGGTTTAGGGTAGCGGTTAGGGTTAGGTTACGCTTTAGGGTGAGAGTAGTCATTAAACCTATCCCACTCTCTAGATACCCCTTAGCACGTAAAATAATATTATTTGGGGGTCCAGCCATGGAGAAGAGCTTAGACACTAGGAGAAGATAAGGAACACACCCATTATCAAGAAATCACATTAGGATTCTCTTTTTAACCTGTTCCTTAAAACACTAGTGCTTAGGAAATCTATTGGAGGCAGAAGCAGTCAAGGGTAGCTTAGGGTTAGGGTTAGGGTTAGGGTACGGCTTAGGGTTCGGTTTCGGGGAGGGGTTCGGGTAGGGCGTAGTGTATGGGTTAGGGTTAGGGTTAGGGTTAGTGTTAGGGTTAGGGCTCGGTTTAGGGTACGGGTTAGGATTAGGGTACGCGTTAGGGTTAGGGTAGGGGTTAGGGTTAGGGTATGCGATAGGGTGAGGTTAGTTATTAAACCTATCACACTCTCTAGATACCCCTTAGCACGTAAAGGAATATTATTTGTGGGTCCAGCCATGGAGAAGAGTTTAGACACTAGGAGAAGATAAGGAACACACCCATTATCACGAAATCACATTAGGATTCTCTTTTTAACCTGTTCCTTAAAACACTAGTGCTGAGGAAATCTATTGGTGGCAGAAGCACTCAAGGGTAGCTTAGGGTTAGGGTGAGGGTTAGGGTACGGCTTAGGGTACGGGTTCGGTGAGGGGTTCGGGTAGGGCGTAGGGTATGGGTTAGGGTTAGGGTTAGGGTTAGTGTTAGGGTTAGGGCTCGGTTTAGGGTACGGGTTAGGATTAGGGTACGCGTTAGGGTTAGGGTAGGGGTTAGGGTTAGGGTACGCGTTAGGGTGAGGGTAGTTATTAAACCTATCACACTCTCTAGATACCCCTTAGCACGTAAAGGAATATTATTTGGGGGTCCAGCCATGGAGAAGAGCTTAGACACTAGGAGAAGATAAGGAACACACCCATTATCAAGAAATCACATTAGGAATCTCTTTTTAACCTGTTCCTTAAAACACTAGTGCTTAGGAAATCTATTGGAGGCAGAAGCAGTCAAGGGTAGCTTAGGGTTAGGGTTAGGTTTAGGGTGAGGGTTAGGGTACGGCTTAGGGTACGGGTTCGGGGAGGGGTTCGGGTAGGGCGTAGGGTATGGGTTATGGTTAGGGTTAGCGCTAGTGTTAGGGTTAGGGCTCGGTTTAGGGTACGGGTTAGGATTAGGGTACGCGTTAGGGTTAGGGTAGGGGTTAGGGTTAGGGTACGCGTTAGGGTGAGGGTAGTTATTAAACCTATCCCACTCTCTATATACCCCTTAGCACGTAAAGGAATATTATTTGGGGGTCCAGCCATGGAGAAGAGTTTAGACACTAGGAGAAGATAAGGAACACACCCATTCTCAAGAAATCACATTAGGATTCTCTTTTTAACCTGTTCCTTAAAACACTAGTGCTTAGGAAATCTATTGGAGACAGAAGCAGTCAAGGGTAGCTTAGGGTTAGGGTTAGGGTGAGGGTGAGGGTTAGGGTACGGCTTAGGGTACGGGTTCGGGGAGGGGTTCGGGTAGGGCGTAGGGTATGGTTTAGGGTTAGGGTTAGGGTTAGTGTTAGGGTTAGGGCTCGGTTTAGGGTACGTGTTAGGATTAGGGTACGCGTCAGTGTTAGGGTAGGGGTTAGGGTAAGGGTACGCGATAGGGTGAGGTTAGTTATTAAACCTATCACACTCTCTAGATACCCCTTAGCACGTAAAGGAATATTATTTGGGGGTCCAGCCATGGAGAAGAGTTAAGACACTAGGAGAAGATAAGGAACACACCCATTATCACGAAATCACATTAGGATTCTCTTTTTAACCTGTTCCTTAAAACACTAGTGCTTAGGAAATCTATTGGTGGCAGAAGCAGTCAAGGGTAGCTTAGGGTTAGGGTTAGGGTTAGGGTGAGGGTTAGGGTACGGCTTAGGGTACGGGTTCGGGTAGGGCGTAGGGTATGGTTTAGGGTTAGGGTTAGGGCTAGTGTTAGGGTTAGGGCTCGTTTTAGGGTACGGGTTAGGATTAGGGTACGCGTTAGGGTTAGGGTAGGGGTTAGGGTTAGGGTACGCGTTAGGGTGAGGGTAGTTATTAAACCTATCACACTCTCTAGATACCCCTTAGCACGTAAAGGAATATTATTTGGGGGTCCAGCCATGGAGAAGAGTTTAGACACGAGGAGAAGATAAGGAACACACCCATTATCAAGAAATCACATTAGGATTCTCTTTTTAACCTGTTCCTTAAAACACTAGTGCTTAGGAAATCTATTGGAGGCAGAAGCAGTCAAGGGTAGCTTAGGGTTAGGGTTAGGGTTAGGGTACGGCTTAGGGTACGGGTTCGGGGAGGGGTTCGGGTAGGGCGTAGGGTATGGGTTAGGGTTAGGGTTAGGGTTAGTGTTAGGGGTAGGGCTCGGTTTAGGGTACGGGTTAGGAATAGGGTAAGCGTTAGGGTTAGGCTAGGGGTTAGGGTTAGGGTACGCGTTAGGGTGAGGGTAGTTATTAAACCTATCCCACTCTCTAGATACCCCTTAGCACGTAAAGAATATTATTTGGGGGTCCAGCCATGGAGAAGAGCTTAGATACTAGGAGAAGATAAGGAACACACCCATTATCAACAAATCACTTTAGGATTCTCTATTTAACCTGTTCCTTAAAACACTAGTGCTTAGGAAATCTATTGGAGGCAGAAGCAGTCAAGGGTAGCTTAGGGTTAGGGTTAGGTTTAGGGTGAGGGTTAGGGTACGGCTTAGGGTATGGGTTCGGGGAGGGGTTCGGGTAGGGCGTAGGGTATGGGTTAGGGTTAGGGTTAGTGTTAGGGTTCGGGCTCGGT
Organism: Balaenoptera acutorostrata; assembly: GCF_949987535.1. Lineage (NCBI taxonomy): Eukaryota > Metazoa > Chordata > Mammalia > Artiodactyla > Balaenopteridae > Balaenoptera > Balaenoptera acutorostrata. The sequence goes on from NW_026646750.1 coordinate 415,057, forward strand.
TTAGGGTACGGGTTAGGATTAGGGTACGCGTTAGTGTTAGGGTAGGGGTTAGGGTTAGGTTACGCTTTAGGGTGAGGTTAGTTATTAAACCTATCCCACTCTCTAGATACCCCTTAGCACGTAAAGGAATATTATTTGGGTATCCAGCCATGGAGAAGAGCTTAGACACTAGGAGAAGATAAGGAACACACCCATTATCAAGAAATCACATTAGGATTCTCTATTTAACCTGTACCTTAAAACACTAGTGCTTAGGAAATCTATTGGTGGCAGAAGCAGTCAAGGGTAGCTTAGGTTTAGGGTTAGGGTTAGGGTGAGGGTTAGGGTACGGCTTAGGGTACGGGTTCGGGGAGGGGTTCGGGTAGGGCGTAGGGTATGGGTTAGGGTTAGGGTTAGGGCTAGTGTTAGGGTTAGGGCTCGGTTTAGGTTACGGGTTAGGATTAGGGTACGCGTTAGTGTTAGGGTAGGGGTTAGGGTAATGGTACGCACTAGGGTGAGGGTAGTTATTAAACCTATCCCACTCTCTAGATACCCCTTAGCACGTAAAGGAATATTATTTGGGGGTCCAGCCATGGAGAAGAGTTTAGACACTAGGAGAAGATAAGGAACACACCCATTATCAAGAAATCACATTAGGATTCTCTTTTTAACCTGTTCCTTAAAACACTAGTGCTTAGGAAATCTATTGGAGGCAGAAGCAATCAACGGTAGCTTAGGGTTAGGGTTAGAGTTAGGGTGAGGGTTAGGGTACGGCTTAGGGTACGGGTTCGGGGAGGGGTTTGTGTAGGGCGTAGGGTATGGGTTAGGGTTAGGGTTAGGGTTAGTGTTAGTGTTAGGGCTCGGTTTAGGGTACGGGTTAGGATTAGGGTACGCGTTAGGGTTAGGGTAGCGGTTAGGGTTAGGGTACGCTTTAGCGTGAGAGTAGTTATTAAACCTATCCCACTCTCTAGATACCCCTTAGCACGTAAAGGAATATTATTTGGGGGTCCAGCCATGGAGAAGAGCTTAGACACTAGGAGAAGATAAGGAACACACCCATTATCAAGAAATCACATTAGGATTCTCTTTTTAACCTGTTCCTTAAAACACTAGTGCTTAGGAAATCTATTGGAGGCAGAAGCAGTCAAGGGTAACTTAGGGTTAGGGTTAGGTTTAGGGTGAGGGTTAGGGTACGGCTTAGGGTACGGGTTCGGGGAGGGGTTCGGGTAGGGCGTAGGGTATGGGTTAGGGTTAGGGTTAGCGCTAGTGTTAGGGTTAGGGCTCGGTTTAGGGTACGGGTTAGGATTAGGGTACGCATTAGGGTTAGGGTAGGGGTTAGTGTTAGGGTACGCGTTAGGGTTAGGGTTAGGGTTAGGGCTCGGTTTAGGGTAAGGGTTAGGATTAGTGTACGCGTTACTGTTAGGGTAGGGGTTAGGGTTAGGGTACGCGATAGTGTGAGGTTAGTTATTAAACCTATCCCACTCTCTAGATAGCCCTTAGCACGTAAAGGAATATTATTTGGGGGTCCAGCCATGGAGAAGAGTTTAGACACGAAGAGAAGATAAGGAACACACCCAGTATCACGAAATCACATTAGGATTCTCTTTTTAACCTGTTCCTTAAAACACTAGTGCTTAGGAAATCTATTGGAGGCAGAAGCAGTCAAGGGTAGCTTAGGGTTAGGGTTAGGGTTAGGGTGAGGGTTAGGGTACGGCTTAGGGTACGGGTTCGGGGAGGGGTTCGGGTAGGGCGTAGGGTATGGGTTAGGGTTAGGGTTAGGGTTAGTGTTAGGGTTAGGGCTCGGTTTAGGGTACGGGTTAGGATTAGGGTACGCGTTAGGGTTAGGGTAGGTGTTAGGGTTAGGGTACGCGTTAGGGTGAGGGTAGTTATTAAACCTATCCCACTCTCTAGATACCCCCTAGCACGTAAAGGAATATTATTTGGGGGTCCAGCCATGGAGAAGTGTTTAGACACTAGGAGAAGATAAGGAACACACCCATTATCACGAAATCACATTAGGATCCTCCTTTTAACCTGTTCCTTAAAACACTAGTGCTTAGGAAATCTATTGGAGGCAGAAGCAGTCAAGGGTAGCTTAGGGTTAGGGTTAGGGTTAGGGTGAGGGTTAGGGTATGGCTTAGGGTACGGGTTTCGGGGAGGGGTTCGTGTAGGGCGTAGGATATGGGTTAGGGTTAGGGTTAGTGTTAGGGTTCGGCCTCGGTTTAGGGTACGGGTTAGGATTAGGGTACGCGTTAGTGTTAGGGTAGGGGTTAGGGTTAGGTTACGCTTTAGGGTGAGGTTAGTTATTAAACCTATCCTACTCTCTAGATACCCCTTAGCACGTAAAGGAATATTATTTAGGGGTCCAGCCATGGAGAAGAGTTTAGACACTAGGAGAAGATAAGGAGCACACCCATTATCAAGAAATCACATTAGGATTCTCTTTTTAACCTGTTCCTTAAAACACTAGTGCTTAGGAAATCTATTGGAGGCAGAAGCAGTCAAGGGTAGCTTAGTGTTAGGGTTAGAGTTAGGGTGAGGGTTAGGGTACGGCTTAGGGTACGGGTTCGGGGAGGGGTTCGGGTAGGGCGTAGGGTATGGGTTAGGGTTAGGGTTAGGGTTAGTGTTAGTGTTAGGGCTCGGTTTAGGGTACGGGTTAGGATTAGGGTACGCGTTATGGTTAGGGTAGCGGTTAGGGTTAGGGTACGCTTTAGGGTGAGAGTAGTTATTAAACCTATCCCACTCTCTAGATACCCCTTAGCACGTAAAGGAATATTATTTGGGGGTCCAGCCATGGAGAAGAGCTTAGACACTAGGAGAAGATAAGGAACACACCCATTATCAAGAAATCACATTAGGATTCTCTTTTTAACCTGTTCCTTAAAACACTAGTGCTTAGGAAATCTATTGGAGGCAGAAGCAGTCAAGGGTAACTTAGGGTTAGGGTTAGGTTTAGGGTGAGGGTTAGGGTACGGCTTAGGGTACGGGTTCGGGGAGGGGTTCGGGTAGGGCGTAGTGTATGGGTTAGGGTTAGGGTTAGCGCTAGTGTTAGGGTTAGGGCTCGGTTTAGGGTACGGGTTAGGATTAGGGTACGCATTAGGGTTAGGGTAGGGGTTAGGGTTAGGGTACGCGTTAGGGTTAGGGTTAGGGTTAGGGCTCGGTTTAGTGTAAGGGTTAGGATTAGGGTACGCGTTAGTGTTAGGGTAGGGGTTAGGGTTAGGGTACGCGATAGTGTGAGGTTAGTTATTAAACCTATCCCACTCTCTAGATACCCCTTAGCACGTAAAGGAATATTATTTGGGGGTCCAGCCATGGAGAAGAGCTTAGACACTAGGAGAAGATAAGGAACACACCCATTATCAAGAAATCACATTAGGATTCTCTTTTTAACCTGTTCCTTAAAACACTAGTGCTTAGGAAATCTATTGGAGGCAGAAGCAGTCAAGGGTAACTTAGGGTTAGGGTTAGGTTTAGGGTGAGGGTTAGGGTACGGCTTAGGGTACGGGTTCGGGGAGGGGTTCGGGTAGGGCGTAGGGTATGGGTTAGGGTTAGGGTTAGCGCTAGTGTTAGGGTTAGGGCTCGGTTTAGGGTACGGGTTAGGATTAGTGTACGCATTAGGGTTAGGGTAGGGGTTAGGGTTAGGGTACGCGTTAGGGTTAGGGTTAGGGTTAGGGCTCGGTTTAGGGTAAGGGTTAGGATTAGGGTACGCGTTAGTGTTAGGGTAGGGGTTAGGGTTAGGGTACGCGATAGTGTGAGGTTAGTTATTAAACCTATCCCACTCTCTAGATACCCCTTAGCACGTAAAGGAATATTATTTGGGGGTCCAGCCATGGAGAAGAGTTTAGACACGAGGAGAAGATAAGGAACACACCCATTATCAAGAAATCACATTAGGATTCTCTTTTTAACCTGTTCCTTAAAACACTAGTGCTTAGGAAATCTATTGGAGGCAGAAGCAGTCAAGGGTAGCTTAGGGTTAGGGTTAGGGTTAGGGTATTGCTTAGGGTACGGGTTCGGGGAGGGGTTCGGGTAGGGCGTAGTGTATGGGTTAGGGTTAGCGTTAGGGTTAGTGTTAGGGTTAGGGCTCGGTTTAGGGTACGGGTTAGGATTAGTGTACGCGTTAGGGTTAGGGTAGGGGTTAGGGTTAGGATATGCGATAGGGTGAGGTTACTTATTAAACCTATCCCACTCTCTAGATACCCCTTAGCACGTAAAGGAATATTATTTGGTGGTCCAGCCATGGAGAAGAGTTTAGACACTAGGAGAAGATAAGGAACACACCCATTATCAAGAAATCACATTAGGATTCTCTTTTTAACCTGTTCCTTAAAACACTAGTGCTTAGGAAATCTATTGGAGGCAGAAGCAGTCAAGTGTAGCTTAGGGTTAGGGTGAGGGTTAGGGTGAGGGTTAGGGTATGGCTTAGGGTACGGGTTCGGGTAGGGCGTAGTGTATGGGTTAGGGTTAGGGTTAGGGTTAGTGTTAGGGTTAAGGCTCGGTTTAGGGTACGGGTTAGGATTAGTGTACGCGTTAGGGTTAGGGTAGGGGTTAGGGTTATGATACGCGTTAGGGTGAGGGTAGTTATTAAACCTATCACACTCTCTAGATACCCCTTAGCACGTAAAGGAATATTATTTGGGGGTCCAGCCATGGAGAAGAGTTTAGACACGAGGAGAAGATAAGGAACACACCCATTATCAAGAAATCACATTAGGATTCTCTTTTTAACCTGTTCCTTAAAACACTAGTGCTTAGGAAATCTATTGGAGGCAGAAGCAGTCAAGGGTAGCTTAGGGTTAGGTTTAGGGTTAGGGTACGGCTTAGGGTACGGGTTCGGGGAGGGGTTCGGGTAGGGCGTAGGGTATGGGTTAGGGTTAGGGTTAGGGTAAGTGTTAGGGTTAAGGCTCGGTTTAGGGTACGGGTTAGGATTAGGGTATGCGTTAGGGTTAGGGTAGGTGTTAGGGTTAGGGTACGCATTAGGGTGAGGGTAGTTATTAAACCTATCCCACTCTCTAGATACCCCCTAGCACGTAAAGGAATATTATTTGGGGGTCCAGCCATGGAGAAGTGTTTAGACACTAGGAAAATATAAGGAACACACCCATTATCACGAAATCACATTAGGATTCTCTTTTTAACCTGTTCCTTAAAACACTAGTGCTTAGGAAATCAATTGGAGGCAGAAGCAGTCAAGGGTAGCTTAGGGTTAGGGTTAGGGTTAGGGTTAGGGTTAGGGTTAGGGTTAGGGTTAGGGTTCGGGCTCGATTTAGGGTACGGGTTAGGATTAGGGTACGCGTTAGTGTTAGGGTAGGGGTTAGGGTTATGGTACGCACTAGGGTGAGGGTAGTTATTAAACCTATCCCACTCTCTAGATACCCCAGAGCACGTAAAGGAATATTATTTGGGGGTCCAGCCATGGAGAAGAGTTTAGACACTAGGAGAAGATAAGGAACACACCCATTATCAAGAAATCACATTAGGATTCTCTTTTTAACCTGTTCCTTAAAACACTAGTGCTTAGGAAATCTATTGGAGGCAGAAGCAGTCAAGGGTAGCTTAGTGTTAGGGTTAGGGTTAGGGTGAGGGTTAGGGTACGGCTTAGGGTACGGGTTCGGGGAGGGGTTCGGGTAGGGCGTAGGGTATGGGTTAGGGTTACGGTTAGGGCTAGTGTTAGGGTTAGGGCTCGGTTTAGGGCACGGGTTAGGATTAGGGTACGCGTTAGTGTTAGGGTAGGGGTTAGGGTTATGGTACGCACTAGGGTGAGGGTAGTTATTAAACCTATCCCACTCTCTAGATACCCCTTAGCACGTAAAGAATATTATTTGGGGGTCCAGCCATGGAGAAGAGCTTAGACACTAGGAGAAGATAAGGAACACACCCATTATCAACAAATCACTTTAGGATTCTCTATTTAACCTGTTCCTTAAAACACTAGTGCTTAGGAAATCTATTGGAGGCAGAAGCAGTCAAGGGTAGCTTAGGGTTAGGGTTAGGGTTAGGGTGAGGGTTAGGGTACGGCTTAGGGTACGGGTTCAGGGAGGGGTTCGGGTAGGGCGTAGGGTATGGGTTAGGGTTAGGGTTAGCGCTAGTGTTAGGGTTAGGGCTCGGTTTAGGGTACGGGTTAGGATTAGGGTACGCATTAGGGTTAGGATAGGGGTTAGTGTTAGGGTACGCGTTAGGGTTAGGGTTAGGGTTAGGGCTCGGTTTAGGGTAAGGGTTAGGATTAGTGTACGCGTTAGTGTTAGGGTAGGGGTTAGGGTTAGGGTACGCGATAGTGTGAGGTTAGTTATTAAACCTATCCCACTCTCTAGATACCCCTTAGCACGTAAAGGAATATTATTTGTGGGTCCAGCCATGGAGAAGAGTTTAGACACGAGGAGAAGATAAGGAACACACCCAGTATCACGAAATCACATCAGGATTCTCTTTTTAACCTGTTCGTTAAAACACTAGTGCTTAGGAAATCTATTGGAGGCAGAAGCAGTCAAGGGTAGCTTAGGGTTAGGGTTAGGGTTAGGGTGAGGGTTAGGGTACGGCTTAGGGTACGGGTACGGGGAGGGGTTCGGGTAGGGCGTAGGGTATGGGTTAGGGTTAGGGTTAGGGTTAGTGTTACGGTTAGGGCTCGGTTTAGGGTACGGGTTAGGATTAGGGTACGCGTTAGGGTTAGGGTAGGTGTTAGGGTTAGGGTACGCGTTAGGGTGAGGGTAGTTATTAAACCTATCCCACTCTCTAGATACCCCCTAGCACGTAAAGGAATATTATTTGGGGGTCCAGCCATGGAGAAGTGTTTAGACACTAGGAGAAAATAAGGAACACACCCATCATCACGAAATCACATTAGGATCCTCCTTTTAACCTGTTCCTTAAAACACTAGTGCTTAGGAAATCTATTGGAGGCAGAAGCAGTCAAGGGTAGCTTAGGGTTAGGGTTAGGGTTAGGGTGAGGGTTAGGGTATGGCTTAGGGTACGGGTTTCGGGGAGGGGTTCGTGTAGGGCGTAGGGTATGGGTTAGGGATAGGGTTAGTGTTAGGGTTCGGCCTCGGTTTAGGGTACGGGTTAGGATTAGGGTACGCGTTAGTGTTAGGGTAGGGGTTAGGGTTAGGTTACGCTTTAGGGTGAGGTTAGTTATTAAACCTATCCTACTCTCTAGATACCCCTTAGCACGTAAAGGAATATTATTTGGGGGTCCAGCCATGGAGAAGAGTTTAGACACTAGGAGAAAATAAGGAGCACACCCATTATCAAGAAATCACATTAGGATTCTCTTTTTAACCTGTTCCTTAAAACACTAGTGCTTAGGAAATCTATTGGAGGCAGAAGCAGTCAAGGGTAGCTTAGTGTTAGGGTTAGAGTTAGGGTGAGGGTTAGGGTACGGCTTAGGGTACGAGTTCGGGGAGGGGTTCGGGTAGGGCGTAGGGTATGGGTTAGGGTTAGGGTTAGGGTTAGTGTTAGTGTTAGGGCTCGGTTTAGGGTACGGGTTAGGATTAGGGTACGCGTTATGGTTAGGGTAGCGGTTAGGGTTAGGGTACGCTTTAGGGTGAGAGTAGTTATTAAACCTATCCCACTCTCTAGATACCCCTTAGCACGTAAAGGAATATTATTTGGGGGTCCAGCCATGGAGAAGAGCTTAGACACTAGGAGAAGATAAGGAACACACCCATTATCAAGAAATCACATTAGGATTCTCTTTTTAACCTGTTCCTTAAAACACTAGTGCTTAGGAAATCTATTGGAGGCAGAAGCAGTCAAGGGTAACTTAGGGTTAGGGTTAGGTTTAGGGTGAGGGTTAGGGTACGGCTTAGGGTACGGGTTCGGGGAGGGGTTCGGGTAGGGCGTAGGGTATGGGTTAGGGTTAGGGTTAGCGCTAGTGTTAGGGTTAGGGCTCGGTTTAGGGTACGGGTTAGGATTAGTGTACGCATTAGGGTTAGGGTAGGGGTTAGGGTTAGGGTACGCGTTAGGGTTAGGGTTAGGGTTAGGGCTCGGTTTAGGGTAAGGGTTAGGATTAGGGTACGCGTTAGTGTTAGGGTAGGGGTTAGGGTTAGGGTACGCGATAGTGTGAGGTTAGTTATTAAACCTATCCCACTCTCTAGATACCCCTTAGCACGTAAAGGAATATTATTTGGGGGTCCAGCCATGGAGAAGAGTTTAGACACGAGGAGAAGATAAGGAACACACCCATTATCAAGAAATCACATTAGGATTCTCTTTTTAACCTGTTCCTTAAAACACTAGTGCTTAGGAAATCTATTGGAGGCAGAAGCAGTCAAGGGTAGCTTAGGGTTAGGGTTAGGGTTAGGGTATTGCTTAGGGTACGGGTTCGGGGAGGGGTTCGGGTAGGGCGTAGTGTATGGGTTAGGGTTAGCGTTAGGGTTAGTGTTAGGGTTAGGGCTCGGTTTAGGGTACGGGTTAGGATTAGTGTACGCGTTAGGGTTAGGGTAGGGGTTAGGGTTAGGATATGCGATAGGGTGAGGTTACTTATTAAACCTATCCCACTCTCTAGATACCCCTTAGCACGTAAAGGAATATTATTTGGTGGTCCAGCCATGGAGAAGAGTTTAGACACTAGGAGAAGATAAGGAACACACCCATTATCAAGAAATCACATTAGGATTCTCTTTTTAACCTGTTCCTTAAAACACTAGTGCTTAGGAAATCTATTGGAGGCAGAAGCAGTCAAGTGTAGCTTAGGGTTAGGGTGAGGGTCAGGGTGAGGGTTAGGGTATGGCTTAGGGTACGGGTTCGGGTAGGGCGTAGTGTATGGGTTAGGGTTAGGGTTAGGGTTAGTGTTAGGGTTAAGGCTCGGTTTAGGGTACGGGTTAGGATTAGGGTACGCGTTAGGGTTAGGGTAGGGGTTAGGGTTATGATACGCGTTAGGGTGAGGGTAGTTATTAAACCTATCACACTCTCTAGATACCCCTTAGCACGTAAAGGAATATTATTTGGGGGTCCAGCCATGGAGAAGAGTTTAGACACGAGGAGAAGATAAGGAACACACCCATTATCAAGAAATCACATTAGGATTCTCTTTTTAACCTGTTCCTTAAAACACTAGTGCTTAGGAAATCTATTGGAGGCAGAAGCAGTCAAGGGTAGCTTAGGGTTAGGTTTAGGGTTAGGGTACGGCTTAGGGTACGGGTTCGGGGAGGGGTTCGGGTAGGGCGTAGGGTATGGGTTAGGGTTAGGGTTAGGGTAAGTGTTAGGGTTAAGGCTCGGTTTAGGGTACGGGTTAGGATTAGGGTATGCGTTAGGGTTAGGGTAGGTGTTAGGGTTAGGGTACGCATTAGGGTGAGGGTAGTTATTAAACCTATCCCACTCTCTAGATACCCCCTAGCACGTAAAGGAATATTATTTGGGGGTCCAGCCATGGAGAAGTGTTTAGACACTAGGAAAATATAAGGAACACACCCATTATCACGAAATCACATTAGGATTCTCTTTTTAACCTGTTCCTTAAAACACTAGTGCTTAGGAAATCAATTGGAGGCAGAAGCAGTCAAGGGTAGCTTAGGGTTAGGGTTAGGGTTAGGGTTAGGGTTAGGGTTAGGGTTAGGGTTCGGGCTCGGTTTAGGGTACGGGTTAGGATTAGGGTACGCGTTAGTGTTAGGGTAGGGGTTAGGGTTATGGTACGCACTAGGGTGAGGGTAGTTATTAAACCTATCCCACTCTCTAGATACCCCAGAGCACGTAAAGGAATATTATTTGGGGGTCCAGCCATGGAGAAGAGTTTAGACACTAGGAGAAGATAAGGAACACACCCATTATCAAGAAATCACATTAGGATTCTCTTTTTAACCTGTTCCTTAAAACACTAGTGCTTAGGAAATCTATTGGAGGCAGAAGCAGTCAAGGGTAGCTTAGTGTTAGGGTTAGGGTTAGGGTGAGGGTTAGGGTACGGCTTAGGGTACGGGTTCGGGGAGGGGTTCGGGTAGGGCGTAGGGTATGGGTTAGGGTTACGGTTAGGGCTAGTGTTAGGGTTAGGGCTCGGTTTAGGGCACGGGTTAGGATTAGGGTACGCGTTAGTGTTAGGGTAGGGGTTAGGGTTATGGTACGCACTAGGGTGAGGGTAGTTATTAAACCTATCCCACTCTCTAGATACCCCTTAGCACGTAAAGAATATTATTTGGGGGTCCAGCCATGGAGAAGAGCTTAGACACTAGGAGAAGATAAGGAACACACCCATTATCAACAAATCACTTTAGGATTCTCTATTTAACCTGTTCCTTAAAACACTAGTGCTTAGGAAATCTATTGGAGGCAGAAGCAGTCAAGGGTAGCTTAGGGTTAGGGTTAGGGTTAGGGTGAGGGTTAGGGTACGGCTTAGGGTACGGGTTCAGGGAGGGGTTCGGGTAGGGCGTAGGGTATGGGTTAGGGTTAGGGTTAGCGCTAGTGTTAGGGTTAGGGCTCGGTTTAGGGTACGGGTTAGGATTAGGTTACGCATTAGGGTTAGCATAGGGGTTAGTGTTAGGGTACGCGTTAGGGTTAGGGTTAGGGTTAGGGCTCGGTTTAGGGTAAGGGTTAGGATTAGTGTACGCGTTAGTGTTAGGGTAGGGGTTAGGGTTAGGGTACGCGATAGTGTGAGGTTAGTTATTAAACCTATCCCACTCTCTAGATACCCCTTAGCACGTAAAGGAATATTATTTGTGGGTCCAGCCATGGAGAAGAGTTTAGACACGAGGAGAAGATAAGGAACACACCCCGTATCACGAAATCACATCAGGATTCTCTTTTTAACCTGTTCGTTAAAACACTAGTGCTTAGGAAATCTATTGGAGGCAGAAGCAGTCAAGGGTAGCTTAGGGTTAGGGTTAGGGTTAGGGTGAGGGTTAGGGTACGGCTTAGGGTACGGGTACGGGGAGGGGTTCGGGTAGGGCGTAGGGTATGGGTTAGGGTTAGGGTTAGGGTTAGTGTTACGGTTAGGGCTCGGTTTAGGGTACGGGTTAGGATTAGGGTACGCGTTAGGGTTAGGGTAGGTGTTAGGGTTAGGGTACGCGTTAGGGTGAGGGTAGTTATTAAACCTATCCCACTCTCTAGATACCCCCTAGCACGTAAAGGAATATTATTTGGGGGTCCAGCCATGGAGAAGTGTTTAGACACTAGGAGAAAATAAGGAACACACCCATCATCACGAAATCACATTAGGATCCTCCTTTTAACCTGTTCCTTAAAACACTAGTGCTTAGGAAATCTATTGGAGGCAGAAGCAGTCAAGGGTAGCTTAGGGTTAGGGTTAGGGTTAGGGTGAGGGTTAGGGTATGGCTTAGGGTACGGGTTTCGGGGAGGGGTTCGTGTAGGGCGTAGGGTATGGGTTAGGGTTAGGGTTAGTGTTAGGGTTCGGCCTCGGTTTAGGGTACGGGTTAGGATTAGGGTACGCGTTAGTGTTAGGGTAGGGGTTAGGGTTAGGTTACGCTTTAGGGTGAGGTTAGTTATTAAACCTATCCTACTCTCTAGATACCCCTTAGCACGTAAAGGAATATTATTTGGGGGTCCAGCCATGGAGAAGAGTTTAGACACTAGGAGAAGATAAGGAGCACACCCATTATCAAGAAATCACATTAGGATTCTCTTTTTAACCTGTTCCTTAAAACACTAGTGCTTAGGAAATCTATTGGAGGCAGAAGCAGTCAAGGGTAGCTTAGTGTTAGGGTTAGAGTTAGGGTGAGGGTTAGGGTACGGCTTAGGGTACGAGTTCGGGGAGGGGTTCGGGTAGGGCGTAGGGTATGGGTTAGGGTTAGGGTTAGGGTTAGTGTTAGTGTTAGGGCTCGGTTTAGGGTACGGGTTAGGATTAGGGTACGCGTTATGGTTAGGGTAGCGGTTAGGGTTAGGGTACGCTTTAGGGTGAGAATAGTTATTAAACCTATCCCACTCTCTAGATACCCCTTAGCACGTAAAGGAATATTATTTGGGGGTCCAGCCATGGAGAAGAGCTTAGACACTAGGAGAAGATAAGGAACACACCCATTATCAAGAAATCACATTAGGATTCTCTTTTTAACCTGTTCCTTAAAACACTAGTGCTTAGGAAATCTATTGGAGGCAGAAGCAGTCAAGGGTAACTTAGGGTTAGGGTTAGGTTTAGGGTGAGGGTTAGGGTACGGCTTAGGGTACGGGTTCGGGGAGGGGTTCGGGTAGGGCGTAGTGTATGGGTTAGGGTTAGGGTTAGCGCTAGTGTTAGGGTTAGGGCTCGGTTTAGGGTACGGGTTAGGATTAGGGTACGCATTAGGGTTAGGGTAGGGGTTAGGGTTAGGGTACGCGTTAGGGTTAGGGTTAGGGTTAGGGCTCGGTTTAGTGTAAGGGTTAGGATTAGGGTACGCGTTAGTGTTAGGGTAGGGGTTAGGGTTAGGGTACGCGATAGTGTGAGGTTAGTTATTAAACCTATCCCACTCTCTAGATACCCCTTAGCACGTAAAGGAATATTATTTGGGGGTCCAGCCATGGAGAAGAGTTTAGACACGAGGAGAAGATAAGGAACACACCCATTATCAAGAAGTCACATTAGGATTCTCTTTTTAACCTGTTCCTTAAAACACTAGTGCTTAGGAAATCTATTGGAGGCAAAAGCAGTCAAGGGTAGCTTAGGGTTAGGGTTAGGGTTAGGGTATGGCTTGGGGTACGGGTTCGGGGAGGGGTTCAGGTAGGGCGTAGTGTATGGGTTAGGGTTAGCGTTAGGGTTAGTGTTAGGGTTAGGGCTCGGTTTAGGGTACGGGTTAGGATTAGGGTACGCGTTAGGGTTAGGGTAGGGGTTAGGGTTAGGATATGCGATAGGGTGAGGTTACTTATTAAACCTATCCCACTCTCTAGATACCCCTTAGCACGTAAAGGAATATTATTTGGGGGTCCAGCCATGGAGAAGAGTTTAGACACTAGGAGAAGATAAGGAACACACCCATTATCAAGAAATCACATTAGGATTCTCTTTTTAACCTGTTCCTTAAAACACTGGTGCTTAGGAAATCTATTGGAGGCAGAAGCAGTCAAGAGTAGCTTAGGGTTAGGGTGAGGGTTAGGGTGAGGGTTAGGGTATGGCTTAGGGTACGGGTTCGGGTAAGTCGTAGGGTATGGGTTAGGGTTAGGGTTAGGGTTAGTGTTAGGGTTAGGGCTCGGTTTAGGGTACCGGTTAGGATTAGGGTACGCGTTAGGGTTAGGGTAGGGGTTAAGGTTAGCGTACGCGTTAGGGTGAGGGTAGTTATTAAACCTATCACACTCTCTAGATGCCCCTTAGCACGTAAAGGAATATTATTTGGGGGTCCAGCCATGGAGAAGAGTTTAGACACGAGGAGAAGATAAGGAACACACCCATTATCAAGAAATCACATTAGGATTCTCTTTTTAACCTGTTCCTTAAAACACTAGTGCTTAGGAAATCTATTGGAGGCAGAAGCAGTCAAGGGTAGCTTAGGGTTAGGTTTAGGGTTAGGGTACGGCTTAGGGTACGGGTTCGGGGAGGGGTTCGGGTAGGGCGTAGGGTATGGGTTAGGGTTAGGGTTAGGGTAAGTGTTAGGGTTAGGGCTCGGTTTAGGGTACGGGTTAGGATTAGGGTATGCGTTAGGGTTAGGGTAGGTGTTAGGGTTAGGGTACGCATTAGGGTGAGGGTAGTTATTAAACCTATCCCACTCTCTAGATACCCCCTAGCACGTAAAGGAATATTATTTGGGGGTCCAGCCATGGAGAAGTTTTTAGACACTAGGAAAATATAAGGAACACACCCATTATCACGAAATCACATTAGGATTCTCTTTTTAACCTGTTCCTTAAAACACTAGTGCTTAGGAAATCAATTGGAGGCAGAAGCAGTCAAGGGTAGCTTAGGGTTAGGGTTAGGGTTAGGGTTAGGGTTAGGGTTAGGGTTAGGGTTCGGGCTCGGTTTAGGGTACGGGTTAGGATTAGGGTACGCGTTAGTGTTAGGGTAGGGGTTAGGGTTATGGTACGCACTAGGGTGAGGGTAGTTATTAAACCTATCCCACTCTCTAGATACCCCTGAGCACGTAAAGGAATATTATTTGGGGGTCCAGCCATGGAGAAGAGTTTAGACACTAGGAGAAGATAAGGAACACACCCATTATCAAGAAATCACATTAGGATTCTCTTTTTAACCTGTTCTTTAAAACACTAGTGCTTAGGAAATCTATTGGAGGCAGAAGCAGTCAAGAGTAGCTTAGGGTTAGGGTTAGGGTTAGGGTGAGGGTTAGGGTATGGCTTAGGGTACGGGTTCGGGTAGGGCGTAGGGTATGGGTTAGGGTTAGGGTTAGGGTTAGTGTTAGGGTTAGGGCTCGGTTTAGGGTACGGGTTAGGATTACGGTACGCGTTAGGGTTAGGGTAGGGGTTAGGGTTAGGATATGCGATAGGGTGAGGTTACTTATTAAACCTATCCCACTCTCTAGATACCCCTTAGCACGTAAAGGAATATTATTTGGGGGTCCAGCCATGGAGAAGAGTTTAGACACTAGGAGAAGATAAGGAACACACCCATTATCAAGAAATCACATTAGGATTCTCTTTTTAACCTGTTCCTTAAAACACTAGTGCTTAGGAAATCTATTGGAGGCAGAAGCAGTCAAGAGTAGCTTAGGGTTAGGGTTAGGGTTAGGGTGAGGTTTAGGGTATGGCTTAGGGTACGGGTTCGGGTAGGGCGTAGGGTATGGGTTAGGGTTAGGGTTAGTGTTAGGGTTCGGGCTCGGTTTAGGGTACGGGTTAGGATTAGGGTACGCGTTAGTGTTAGTGTAGGGGTTAGGGTTATGGTACGCACTAGGGTGAGGGTAGTTATTAAACCTATCCCACTCTCTAGATACCCCTTAGCACGTAAAGGAATATTATTTGGGGGTCCAGCCATGGAGAAGAGTTTAGACACTAGGAGAAGATAAGGAACACACCCATTATCAAGAAATCACATTAGGATTCTCTTTTTAACCTGTTCCTTAAAACACTAGTGCTTAGGAAATCTATTGGAGGCAGAAGCAATCAAGGGTAGCTTAGGGTTAGGGTTAGAGTTAGGGTGAGGGTTAGGGTACGGCTTAGGGTACGGGTTCGGGGAGGGGTTTGGGTAGGGCGTAGGGTATGGGTTAGGGTTAGGGTTAGGGTTAGTGTTACTGTTAGGGCTCGGTTTAGGGTACGGTTTAGGATTAGGGTACGCGTTATGGTTAGGGTAGCGGTTAGGGTTAGGGTACGCTTTAGGGTGAGGTTAGTTATTAAATCTATCCCACTCTCTAGATACCCCTTAGCACGTAAAGGAATATTATTTGGGGGTCCAGCCATGGAGAAGAGCTTAGACACTAGGAGAAGATAAGGAACACACCCATTATCAAGAAATCACATTAGGATTCTATTTTAAACCTGTTCCTTAAAACACTAGTGCTTAGGAAATCTATTGGAGGCAGAAGCGGTCAAGGGTAACTTAGGGTTAGGGCTAGGTTTAGGGTGAGGGTTAGGGTACGGCTTAGGGTACGGGTTCGGGGAGGGGTTCGGGTAGGGCGTAGGGTATGGGTTAGGGTTAGGGTTAGCGCTAGTGTTAGGGTTAGGGCTCGGTTTAGGGTACGGGTTAGGATTAGGGTACGCATTAGGGTTAGGGTAGGGGTTAGGGTTAGGGTACGCGTTAGGGTTAGGGTTAGGGTTAGGGCTCGGTTTAGGGTAAGGTTTAGGATTAGGGTACGCGTTAGTGTTAGGGTAGGGGTTAGGGTTAGGGTACGCGATAGTGTGAGGTTAGTTATTAAACCTATCCCACTCTCTAGATACCCCTTAGCACGTAAAGGAATATTATTTGGGGGTCCAGCCATGGAGAAGAGTTTAGACACGAGGAGAAGATAAGGAACACACCCATTATCAAGAAATCACATTAGGATTCTCTTTTTAACCTGTTCCTTAAAACACTAGTGCTTAGGAAATCTACTGGAGGCAGAAGCAGTCAAGGGTAGCTTAGGGTTAGGGTTAGGGTTAGGGTATGGCTTAGGGTACGGGTTCGGGGAGGGGTTCGGGTAGGGCGTAGTGTATGGGTTAGGGTTAGGGTTAGGGTTAGTGTTAGGGTTCGGGCTCGGTTTAGGGTACGGGTTAGGATTAGGGTACGCGTTAGTGTTAGGGTAGGGGTTAGGGTTATGGTACGCACTAGGGTGAGGGTAGTTATTAAACCTATCCCACTCTCTAGATACCCCTTAGCACGTAAAGGATTATTATTTGGGGGTCCAGCCATGGAGAAGAGTTTAGACACTAGGAGAAGATAAGGAACACACCCATTATCAAGAAATCACATTAGGATTCTCTTTTTAACCTGTTCCTTAAAACACTAGTGCTTAGGAAATCTATTGGAGGCAGAAGCAATCAAGGGTAGCTTAGGGTTAGGGTTAGAGTTAGGGTGAGGGTTAGGGTACGGCTTAGGGTACGGGTTCGGGGAGGGGTTTGGGTAGGGCGTAGGGTATGGGTTAGGGTTAGGGTTAGGGTTAGTGTTAGTGTTAGGGCTCGGTTTAGGGTACGGGTTAGGATTAGGGTACGCGTTATGGTTAGGGTAGCGGTTAGGGTTAGGGTACGCTTTAGGGTGAGAGTAGTTATTAAACCTATCCCACTCTCTAGATACCCCTTAGCACGTAAAGGAATATTATTTGGGGGTCCAGCCATGGAGAAGAGCTTAGACACTAGGAGAAGATAAGGAACACACCCATTATCAAGAAATCACATTAGGATTCTCTTTTTAACCTGTTCCTTAAAACACTAGTGCTTAGGAAATCTATTGGAGGCAGAAGCAGTCAAGGGTAACTTAGGGTTAGGTCTAGGTTTAGGGTGAGGGTTAGGGTACGGCTTAGGGTACGGGTTCGGGGAGGGGTTCGGGTAGGGCGTAGTGTATCGGTTAGGGTTAGGGTTAGGGTTAGTGTTAGGGTTAGGGCTCGGTTTAGGGTACGGGTTAGGATTAGGGTACGCGTTAGGGTTAGGGTAGGGGTTAGGGTTAGGGTATGCGATAGGGTGAGGTTACTTATTAAACCTATCCCACTCTCTAGATACCCCTTAGCACGTAAAGGAATATTATTTGGGGGTCCAGCCATGGAGAAGAGTTTAGACACTAGGAGAAGATAAGGAACACACCCATTATCAAGAAATCACATTAGGATTCTCTTTTTAACCTGTTCCTTAAAACACTAGTGCTTAGGAAATCTATTGGAGGCAGAAGCAGTCAAGGGTAGCTTAGGGTTAGGGTTAGGGTTAGGGTTAGGGTTAGGGTGAGGGTTAGGGTACGGGTTCGGGGAGGCGTTCGGGTAGGGCGTAGGGTATGGGTTAGGGTTAGGGTTAGCGACAGTGTTAGGGTTAGGGCTCGGTTTAGGGTACGGGTTAGGATTAGGGTACGCGTTAGGGTTAGGGTAGGGGTTAGGGTTAGGGTACGTGTTAGGGTGAGGGTAGTTATTAAACCTATCCCACTCTCTAGATACCCCTTAGCACATAAAGGAATATTATTTGGGGGTCCAGCCATGGAGAAGAGTTTAGACACTAGGAGAAGATAAGGAACACACCCATTATCAAGAAATCACATTAGGATTCTCTGTTTAACATGTTCCTTAAAACACTAGTGCTTAGGAAATCTATTGGAGGCAGAAGCAGTCAATGGTAGCTTAGGGTTAGGGTAAGGGTGAGAGTGAGGGTTAGGGTACGGCTTAGGGTACGGGTTCGGGGAGGCGTTCGGGTAGGGCATAGGGTATGGGTTAGGGTTAGGGTTAGCGCTCGTGTTAGGGTTAGGGCTCGGTTTAGGGTACGGGTTAGGATTAGGGTACGCGTTAGGGTTAGGGTAGGGGTTAGGGTTAGGGTACGCGTTAGGGTGAGGGTAGTTATTAAACCTATCCCACTCTCTAGATACCCCTTAGCACGTAAAGGAATATTATTTGGGGGTCCAGCCATGGAGAAGAGTTTAGACACTAGGAGAAGATAAGGAACACACCCATTATCAAGAAATCACATTAGGATTCTCTTTTTAACCTGTTCCTTAAAACACTAGTGCTTAGGAAATCTATTGGAGGCAGAAGCAGTCAAGGGTAGCTTAGGGTTAGGGTTAGGGTTAGGGTGAGGGTTAGGGTACGGCTTAGGGTACGGATTCGGGGAGGGGTTCGGGTAGGGCGTAGGGTATGGGTTAGGGTTAGGGTTAGGGTTAGTGTTAGGTTTAGGGCTCGGTTTAGGGTACGGGTTAGGATTAGGGTACGCGTTAGTGTTAGGGTAGGGGTTAGGGTTAGGGTACGCGATAGGGTGAGGTTAGTTATTAAACCTATCCCACTCTCTAGATACCCCTTAGCACGTAAAGGAATATTATTTGGGGGTCCAGCCATGGAGAAGAGTTTAGACAGTAGGAGAAAATAAGGAACACACCCATTATCAAGAAATCACATTAGGATTCTCTTTTTAACCTGTTCCTTAAAACAATAGTGCTTAGGAAATCTATTGGAGGCAGAAGCAGTCAATGGTAGCTTAGGGTTAGGGTTAGGGTTAGGGTACCGCTTAGGGTACGGGTTCGGGGAGGGGTTCGGGTAGGGCGTAGGGTATGGGTTAGGGTTAGGGTTAGGGTTAGTGTTAGGGTTCGGGCTCTGTTTAGGGTACGGGTTAGGATTAGGGTACGCGTTAGTGTTAGGATAGGGGTTAGGGTTATGGTACGCACTAGGGTGAGGGTAGTTATTAAACCTATCCCACTCTCTAGATACCCCTTAGCACGTAAAGGAATATTATTTGGGGGTCCAGCCATGGAGAAGAGCTTAGACACTAGGAGAAGATAAGGAACACACCCATTATCAAGAAATCACATTAGGATTCTCTTTCTTTTTTTTTTTTTTTTAATTATTTATTTATTTAATTTATTTATGGCTGTGTTGGGTCTTCGTTTCCGTGCGAGGGCTTTCTCCAGTTGTAGCAAGTGGGGACCACTCTTCATCGCGGTGCGCAGGCCTCTCATCATCGCGGCCTCTCCCGTCGCGGAGCACAGGCTCCAGACGCGCAGGCCCAGCAACTGTGGCTCACGGGCCCAGCTGCTCCGCGGCATGTGGGATCCTCCCAGACCAGGGCTCGAACCCGCGTCCCCTGCACCGGCAGGCAGACTCTCAACCACTGCGCCACCAGGGAAGCCCCAGGATTCTCTTTTTAACTTGTTCCTTAAAACACTAGTGCTTAGGAAATCTATTGGAGGCAGAAGCAGTCAAGGGTAGCTTAGGGTTAGGGTTAGGGTTAGGGTACGGCTTAGGGTACGGGTTCGGGGAGGCGTTCGGGTAGGGTGTAGGTTATTGGATAGGGTTAGGGTTAGTGTTAGTGTTAGGGTTAGGGCTCGGTTTAGGGTACGGGTTAGGATTAGGGTACGCGTTAGTGTTAGGGTAGGGGTTAGGGTTAGGGTACGCGATAGGGTGAGGTTAGTTATTAAACCTATCACACTCTTTAGATACCCCTTAGCACGTAAAGGAATATTATTTGTGGGTCCAGCCATGGAGAAGAGTTTAGACACTAGGAGAAGATAAGGAACACACCGATTATCACGAAATCACATTAGGATTCTCTTTTTAACATGTTCCTTAAAACACTATTGCTTAGGAAATCTATTGGAGGCAGAAGCAGTCAAGGGTAGCTTAGGGTTAGGGTTAGGGTTAGGGTGAGGGTTAGGGTACGGCTTAGGGTACGGGTTCGGGTAGGGGTTCGGGTAGGGCGTAGGGTATGGGTTAGGGTTAGGGTTAGGGTTAGTGTTAGGGTTAGGGCTCGGTTTAGGGTACGGGTTAGGATTAGGGTACGCGTTAGTGTTAGGGTAGGGGTTAGGGTTAGGGTACGCGATAGGGTGAGGTTAGTTATTAAACCTATCCCACTCTCTAGATACCCCTTAGCACGTAAAGGAATATTATTTGGGGGTCCAGCCATGGAGAAGAGTTTAGACACTAGGAGAAAATAAGGAACACACCCATTATCAAGAAATCACATTAGGATTCTCTTTTTAACCTGTTCCTTAAAACACTAGTGCTTAGGAAATCTATTGGAGGCAGAAGCAGTCAAGGGTAGCTTAGGGTTAGGGTTAGGGTTAGGGTACGGCTTAGGGTACGGGTTCGGGGAGGGGTTCGGGTAGGGCGTAGGGTATGGGATAGGGTTAGGGTTAGGGTTAGTGTTAGTGTTCGGGCTCTGTTTAGGGTACGGGTTAGGATTAGGGTACGCGTTAGTGTAAGGGTAGGGGTTAGGGTTATGGTACGCACTAGGGTGAGGGTAGTTATTAAACCTATCCCACTCTCTAGATACCCCTGAGCACGTAAAGGAATATTATTTGGGGGTCCAGCCAAGGAGAAGAGTTTAGATACTAGGAGAAGATAAGGAACACACCCATTATCAAGAAATCACATTAGGATTCTCTTTTTAACCTGTTCCTTAAAACACTAGTGCTTAGGAAATCTATTGGAGGCAGAAGCAATCAAGGGTAGCTTAGGGTTAGAGTTAGAGTTAGGGTGAGGGTTAGGGTATGGCTTAGGGTACGGGTTCAGGGAGGGGTTAGGGTAGGGTGTAGGGTATGGGTTAGGGTTAGGGTTAGGGTTAGTGTTAGGGTTAGGGCTCGGTTTAGGGTATGGGTTAGGATTAGGGTACGCGTTAGGGTTAGGGTAGGGGTTAGGGTTAGGGTACGCTTTAGGATGAGAGTAGTTATTAAACCTATCCCACTCTCTAGATACCCCTTAGCACGTAAAGGAATATTATTTGGGGGTCCAGCCATGGAGAAGAGCTTAGACACTAGGAGAAGATAAGGAACACACCCATTATCAAGAAATCACATTAGGACTCTCTTTTTTTTTTTTTTTTTTTATTATTTATTTATTTAATTTATTTATGGCTGTGTTGGGTCTTCGTTTCCGTGCGAGGGCTTTCTCCAGTTGTGGCAATTGGGGACCACTCTTCATCGCTGTGCGCAGGCCTCTCATCATCGCGGCCTCTCCCGTCGCAGAGCACAGGCTCCAGACGCGCAGGCCCAGCAACTGTGGCTCACGGGCCCAGCTGCTCCGCGGCATGTGGGATCCTCCCAGAACAGGGCTCGAACCCGCGTCCCCTGCACCGGCAGGCAGACTCTCAACCACTGCGCCACCAGGGAAGCCCCAGGATTCTCTTTTTAACTTGTTCCTTAAAACACTAGTGCTTAGGAAATCTATTGGAGGCAGAAGCAGTCAATGGTAGCTTAGGGTTAGGGTAAGGGTGAGGGTGAGGGTTAGGGTACGGCTTAGGGTACGGGTTCAGGGAGGCGTTCGGGTAGGGCGTAGGGTATGGGTTAGGGTTAGGGTTAGCGCTAGTGTTAGGGTTAGGGCTCGGTTTAGGGTACGGGTTAGGATTAGGGTACGCGTTAGTGTTAGGGTAGGGGTTAGGTTTAGGGTACGCGTTAGGATGAGGGTAGTTATTAAACCTATCCCACTCTCTAGATACCCCTTAGCAGATAAAGGAATATTATTTGGGGGTCCAGCCATGGAGAAGAGTTTAGACACTAGGAGAAGATAAGGAACACACCCATTATCAAGAAATCACATTAGGATTCTCTTTTTAACCTGTTCCTTAAAACACTAGTGCTTAGGAAATCTATTGGAGGCAGAAGCAGTCAAGGGTAGCTTAGGGTTAGGGTTAGGGTGAGGGTGAGGGTTAGGGTACGGCTTAGGGTACGGGTTCGGGGAGGGGTTCGGGTAGGGCGTAGGGTATGGTTTAGGGTTAGGGTTAGGGTTAGTGTTAGGGTTAGGGCTCGGTTTAGGGTACGGGTTAGGATTAGGGTACGCGTTAGTGTTAGGGTAGGGGTTAGGGTTAGGGTACGCGATAGGGTGAGGTTAGTTATTAAACCTATCCCACTCTCTAGATACCCCTTAGCACGTAAAGGAATATTATTTGGGGGTCCAGCCATGGAGAAGAGTTTAGACACTAGGAGAAGATAAGGAACACACCCATTATCAAGAAATCACATTAGGATTCTCTTTTTAACCTGTTCCTTAAAACACTAGTGCTTAGGAAATCTATTGGAGGCAGAAGCAGTCAAGGGTAGCTTAGGGTTAGGGTTAGGGTTAGGGTACCGCTTAGGGTACGGGTTCGGGGAGGGGTTCGGGTAGGGCGTAGGGTATGGGTTAGGGTTAGGGTTAGTGTTAGGGTTCGGGCTCTGTTTAGGGTACGGGTTAGGATTAGGGTACGCGTTAGTGTTAGGGTAGGGGTTAGGGTTATGGTACGCACTAGGGTGAGGGTAGTTATTAAACCTATCCCACTCTCTAGATACCCCTTAGCACGTAAAGGAATATTATTTGGGGGTCCAGCCATGGAGAAGAGCTTAGACACTAGGAGAAGATAAGGAACACACCCATTATCAAGAAATCACATTAGGATTCTCTTTCTTTTTTTTTTTTTTTTTTAATTATTTATTTATTTAATTTATTTATGGCTGCGTTGGGTCTTCGTTTCCGTGCGAGGGCTTTCTCCAGTTGTGGCAAGTGGGGACCACTCTTCATCGCGGTGCGCAGGCCTCTCATCATCGCGGCCTCTCCCGTCGCGGAGCACAGGCTCCAGACGCGCAGGCCCAGCAACTGTGGCTCACGGGCCCAGCTGCTCCGCGGCATGTGGGATCCTCCCAGACCAGGGTTCGAACCCGCGTCCCCTGCACCGGCAGGCAGACTCTCAACCACTGCGCCACCAGGGAAGCCCCAGGATTCTCTTTTTAACTTGTTCCTTAAAACACTAGTGCTTAGGAAATCTATTGGAGGCAGAAGCAGTCAAGGGTAGCTTAGGGTTAGGGTTAGGGTTAGGGTACGGCTTAGGGTACGGGTTCGGGGAGGGGTTCGGGTAGGGCGTAGGTTATGGGATAGGGTTAGGGTTAGGGTTAGTGTTAGGGTTAGGGCTCGGTTTAGGGTACGGGTTAGGATTAGGGTACGCGTTAGGGTTAGGGTAGGGGTTAGGCTTAGGGTACGCGATAGGGTGAGGTTAGTTATTAAACCTATCACACTCTTTAGATACCCCTTAGCACGTAAAGGAATATTATTTGTGGGTCCAGCCATGGAGAAGAGTTTAGACACTAGGAGAAGATAAGGAACACACCGATTATCACGAAATCACATTAGGATTCTCTTTTTAACCTGTTCCTTAAAACACTATTGCTTAGGAAATCTATTGGAGGCAGAAGCAGTCAAGGGTAGCTTAGGGTTAGGGTTAGGGTTAGGGTGAGGGTTAGGGTACGGCTTAGGGTACGGGTTCTGGTAGGGGTTCGGGTAGGGCGTAGGGTATGGGTTAGGGTTAGGGTTAGGGTTAGTGTTAGGGTTAGGGCTCGGTTTAGGGTACGGGTTAGGATTAGGGTACGCGTTAGTGTTAGGGTAGGTGTTAGGGTTAGGGTACGCGATAGGGTGAGGTTAGTTATTAAACCTATCCCACTCTCTAGATACCCCTGAGCACGTAAAGGAATATTATTTGGGGGTCCAGCCATGGAGAAGAGTTTAGACACTAGGAGAAAATAAGGAACACACCCATTATCAAGAAATCACATTAGGATTCTCTTTTTAACCTGTTCCTTAAAACACTAGGGCTTAGGAAATCTATTGGAGGCAGAAGCAGTCAAGGGTAGCTTAGGGTTAGGGTTAGGGTTAGGGTACGGCTTAGGGTACGGGTTCGGGGAGGGGTTCGGGTAGGGCGTAGGGTATGGGATAGGGTTAGGGTTAGGGTTAGTGTTAGGGTTAGGGCTCGGTTTAGGGTACGGGTTAGGATTAGGGTACGCGTTAGGGTTAGGGTAGGGGTTAGGGTTAGGGTATACGATAGGGTGAGGTTACTTATTAAACCTATCCCACTCTCTAGATACCCCTTAGCACGTAAAAGAATATTATTTGGGGGTCCAGCCATGGAGAAGAGTTTAGACACTAGGAGAAAATAAGGAACACACCCATTATCAAGAAATCACATTAGGATTCTCTTTTTAACCTGTTCCTTAAAACACTAGTGCTTAGGAAATCTATTGGAGGCAGAAGCAGTCAAGGGTAGCTTAGGGTTAGGGTTAGGGTTAGGGTACGGCTTAGGGTACGGGTTCGGGGAGGGGTTCGGGTAGGGCGTAGGGTATGGGTTAGGGTTAGGGTTAGGGTTAGTGTTAGGGTTCGGGCTCTGTTTAGGGTACGGGTTAGGATTAGGGTACGCGTTAGGGTTAGGGTAGGGGTTAGGGTTATGGTACGCACTAGGGTGAGGGTAGTTATTAAACCTATCCCACTCTCTAGATACCCCTGAGCACGTAAAGGAATATTATTTAGGGGTCCAGCCATGGAGAAGAGTTTAGACACTAGGAGAAGATAAGGAACACACCCATTATCAAGAAATCACATTATGATTCTCTTTTTAACCTGTTCCTTAAAACACTAGTGCTTAGGAAATCTATTGGAGGCAGAAGCAATCAAGGGTAGCTTAGGGTTAGAGTTAGAGTTAGGGTGAGGGTTAGGGTACGGCTTAGGGTACGGGTTCGGGGAGGGGTTAGGGTAGGGCGTAGGGTATGGGTTAGGGTTAGGGTTAGGGTTAGTGTTAGGGTTAGGGCTCGGTTTAGGGTACGGGTTAGGATTAGGGTACGCGTTAGGGATAGAGTAGGGGTTAGGGTTAGGGTACGCTTTAGGGTGAGAGTAGTTATTAAACCTATCCCACTCTCTAGATACCCCTTAGCACGTAAAGGAATATTATTTGGGGGACCAGCCATGGAGAAGAGCTTAGACACTAGGAGAAGATAAGGAACACACCCATTATCAAGAAATCACATTAGGATTCTCTTTTTAAGCTTTTCCTTAAAACACTAGTGCTTAGGAAATCTATTGGAGGCAGAAGCAGTCAAGGGTAGCTTAGGGTTAGGGTTAGGGTGAGGGTGAGGATTAGGGTCCGGCTTAGGGTACGGGTTCGGGGAGGGGTTCGTGTAGGGCGTAGGGTATGGTTTAGGGTTAGGGTTAGGGTTAGTGTTAGGGTTAGGGCTCGGTTTAGGGTACGGGTTAGGATTAGGGTACGCGTTAGTGTTAGGGTAGGGGTTAGGGTTAGGGTACGCGATAGGGTGAGGGTAGTTATTAAACCTATCACACTCTCTAGATACCCCTTAGCACGTAAAGGAATATTATTTGGGGGTCCAGCCATGGAGAAGAGTTTAGACACTAGGAGAAGATAAGGAACACACCCATTATCACGAAATCACATTAGGATTCTCTTTTTAACCTGTTCCTTAAAACACTAGTGCTTAGGAAATCTATTGGAGGCAGAAGCAGTCAAGGGTAGCTTAGGGTTAGGGTTAGGGTTAGGGTGAGGGTTAGGGTACGGCTTAGGGTACGGGTTCGGGGACGGGTTCGGGTAGGGCGTAGGGTATGGGTTAGGGTTAGGGTTAGGGTTAGTGTTAGGGTTAGGGCTCGGTTTAGGTTACAGGTTAGGATTAGGGTACGCGTTAGGGTTAGGGTAGGGGTTAGGGTTAGGGTACGCGATAGGGTGAGGTTAGTTATTAAACCTATCCCACTCTCTAGATACCCCTTAGCACGTAAAGGAATATTATTTGGGGGTCCCGCCATGGAGAAGAGTTTAGACACTAGGAGAAGATAAGAAACACACCATTATCAAGAAATCACATTAGGATTCTCTTTTTAACCTGTTCCTTAAAACACTAGTGCTTAGGAAATCTATTGGAGGCAGAAGCAGTCAAGGGTAGCTTAGGGTTAGGGTTAGGGTTAGGGTGAGGGTTAGGGTACGGCTTAGGGTACGGGTTCAGGGAGGGGTTCGTGTAGGGCGTAGGGTATGGGTTAGGTTTAGGGTTAGCGCTAGTGTTAGGTTTAGGGCTCGGTTTAGGGTACGGGTTAGGATTAGGGTACGCGTTAGGGTTAGGGTAGGGGTTAGGGTTAGGGTACGCGTTAGGGTGAGGGTAGTTATTAAACCTATCCCGCTCTCTAGATACCCCTTAGCACGTAAAGGAATATTATTTGGGGGTCCAGCCGTGGAGAAGCGTTTAGACACTAGGAGAAGATAAGGAACACACCCATTATCAAGAAATCACATTAGGATTCTCTTTTTAACCTGTTCCTTAAAACACTAGTGCTTAGGAAATCTATTGGAGGCAGAAGCAGTCAAGGGTAGCTTAGGGTTAGGGTTAGGGTTAGGGTGAGGGTTAGGGTACGGCTTAGGGTACGGGTTCGGGGAGGGGTTCGGGTAGGGCGTAGGGTATGGTTTAGGGTTAGGGTTAGGGTTAGTGTTAGGGTTAGGGCTCGGTTTAGGGTACGGGTTAGGATTAGGGTACGCGTTAGTGTTAGGGTAGGTGTTAGGGTTAGGGTACGCGATAGGGTGAGGTTAGTTATTAAACCTATCCCACTCTCTAGATACCCCTTAGCACGTAAAGTAATATTATTTGGGGGTCCAGCCATGGAGAAGAGTTTAGACACTAGGAGAAGATAAGGAGCACACCCATTATCAAGAAATCACATTAGGATTCTCTTTTTAACCTGTTCCTTAAAACACTAGTGCTTAGGAAATCTATTGGAGGCAGAAGCAGTCAAGGGGAGCTTAGTGTTAGGGTTAGGGTTAGGGTGAGGGTTAGGGTACGGCTTAGGGTACGGGTTCGGGGAGGGGTTCGGGTAGGGCGTAGGGTATGGGTTAGGGTTAGGGTTAGGGTTAGTGTTAGGGTTAGGGCTCGGTTTAGGTTACGGGTTAGGATTAGGGTACGCATTAGGGTTAGGGTAGGGGTTAGGGTTAGGGTACGCGTTAGGGTGAGGGTAGTTATTAAACCTATCACACTCTCTAGATACCCCTTAGCACGTAAAGGAATATTATTTGGGGGTCCAGCCATGGAGAAGAGTTTAGACACTAGGAGAAGATAAGGAACACACCCATTATCAAGAAATCACATTAGGATTCTCTTTTTAACCTGTTCCTTAAAACACTAGTGCTTAGGAAATCTATTGGAGGCAGAAGCAGTCAAGGGTAGCTTAGGGTTAGGGTTAGGGTTAGGGTGAGGGTTAGGGTACGGCTTAGGGTACGGGTTCGGGGAGGAGTTCGGGTAGGGCGTAGAGTATGGGTTAGGGTTAGGGTTAGGGTTAGTGTTAGGGTTAGGGCTCGGTTTAGGGTACGGGTTAGGATAAGGGTACGCGTTAGTGTTAGGGTAGGGGTTAGGGTTAGGGTACGCGATAGGGTGAGGTTAGTTATTAAACCTATACCACTCTCTAGATACCCCTTAGCACGTAAAGGAATATTATTTGGGGGTCCAGCCATGAAGAAGAATTTAGACATGAGGAGAAGATAAGGAACACACCCATTATCAAGAAATCACATTAGGATCCTATTTTTAACCTGTTCCTTAAAACACTAGTGCTATGGAAATCTATTGGAGGCAGAAGCCGTCAAGCGTAGCTTAGGTTTAGGGTTAGGGTTAGGGTGAGGGTTAGGGTATGGCTTAGGGTCCGGGTTCGGGGAGGGGTCGGGTAGGGCGTAGGGTATGGGTTAGGTTTAGGGTTAGCGCTAGTGTTAGGGTTAGGGCTCGGTTTAGGGTACGGGTTAGGATTAGGGTACGCGTTAGGGTTAGGGTAGGGGTTAGGGTTAGGGTACGCGTTAGGGTGAGGGTAGTTATTAAACCTATCCTGCTCTCTAGATACCCCTTAGCACGTAAAGGAATATTATTTGGGGGTCCAGCCATGGAGAAGAGTTTAGACACTAGGAGAAGATAAGGAACACACCCATTATCAAGAAATCACATTAGGATTCTCTTTTTAACCTGTTCCTTAAAACACTAGTGCTTAGGAAATCTATTGGAGGCAGAAGCAGTCAAGGGTAGCTTAGGGTTCGGGTTAGGGTTAGGGTGAGGGTTAGGGTACGGCTTAGGGTACGGGTTCAGGGAGGGGTTCGGGTAGGGCGTAGGGTATGGTTTAGGGTTAGGATTAGGGTTAGTGTTAGGGTTAGGGCTCGGTTTAGGGTACGGGTTAGGATTAGGGTACGCGTTAGTGTTAGGGTAGGGGTTAGGTTTAGGGTACGCGATAGGGTGAGGTTAGTTATTAAACCTATCCCACTCTCTAGATACCCCTTAGCACGTAAAGGAATATTATTTGGGGGTCCAGCCATGAAGAGTTTAGACACTAGGAGAAGATAAGGAGCACACCCATTATCAAGAAATCACATTAGGATTCTCTTTTTAACCTGTTCCTTAAAACACTAGTGCTTAGGAAATCTATTGGAGGAAGAAGCAGTCAAGGGGAGCTTAGTGTTAGGGTTAGGGTTAGGGTGAGGGTTAGGGTACGGCTTAGGGTACGGGTTCGGGGAGGGGTTCGGGTAGGGCGTAGGGTATGGGTTAGGGTTAGGGTTAGGGTTAGTGTTAGGGTTATGGCTCGGTTTAGGTTACGGGTTAGGATTAGGGTACGCATTAGGGTTAGGGTAGGGGTTAGGGTTAGGGTACGCGTTAGGGTGAGGGTAGTTATTAAACCTATCACACTCTCTAGATACCCCTTAGCACGTAAAGGAATATTATTTGGGGGTCCAGCCATGGAGAAGAGTTTAGACACTAGGAGAAGATAAGGAACACACCCATTATCAAGAAATCACATTAGGATTCTCTTTTTAACCTGTTCCTTAAAACACTAGTGCTTAGGAAATCTATTGGAGGCAGAAGCAGTCAAGGGTAGCTTAGGGTTAGGGTTAGGGTTAGGGTGAGGGTTAGGGTACGGCTTAGGGTACGGGTTCGGGGAGGAGTTCGGGTAGGGCGTAGAGTATGGGTTAGGGTTAGGGTTAGGGTTAGTGTTAGGGTTAGGGCTCGGTTTAGGGTACGGGTTAGGATTAGGGTACGCGTTAGTGTTAGGGTAGGGGTTAGGGTTAGGGTACGCGATAGGGTGAGGTTAGTTATTAAACCTATCCCACTCTCTAGATACCCCTTAGCACGTAAAGGAATATTATTTGGGGGTCCAGCCATGAAGAAGAATTTAGACATGAGGAGAAGATAAGGAACACACCCATTATCAAGAAATAACATTAGGATCCTCTTTTTAACCTGTTCCTTAAAACACTAGTGCTAAGGAAATCTATTGGAGGCAGAAGCCGTCAAGGGTAGCTTAGGTTTAGGGTTAGGGTTAGGGTGAGGGTTAGGGTATGGCTTAGGGTACGGGTTCAGGGAGGGGTTCGGGTAGGGCGTAGGGTATGGGTTAGGGTTAGGGTTAGGGTCAGTGTTAGGGTTAGGGCTCGGTTTAGGGTACGGGTTAGGATTAGGGTACGCGTTAGGGTTAGGGTAGGTGTTAGGGTTAGGGTACGCGTTAGGGTGAAGGTAGTTTTTAAACCTATCCCACTCTCTAGATACCCCCTAGCACGTAAAGGAATATTATTTGGCGGTCCAGCCATGGAGAAGAGTTTAGACACTAGGAGAAGATAAGGAACACACCCATTATCACGAAATCACATTAGGATCCTCTTTTTAACCTGTTCCTTAAAACACTAGTGCTTAGGAAATCTATTGGAGGCAGAAGCAGTCAAGGGTAGCTTAGGGTTAGGGTGAGGGTTAGGGTATGGCTTAGGGTACGGGTTTCGGGGAGGGGTTCGGGTAGGGCGTAGGGTATGGGTTAGGGTTAGGGTTAGTGTTAGGGTTCGGGCTCGGTTTAGGGTACGGGTTAGGATTAGGGTACGCGTTAGTGTTAGGGTAGGGGTTAGGGTTAGGTTACGCTTTAGGGTGAGGGTAGTTATTAAACCTATCCCACTCTCTAGATACCCCTTAGCACGTAAAGGAATAGTATTTTGGGGGTCCAGCCATGGAGAAGAGTTTAGACACTAGGAGAAGATAAGGAGCACACCCATTATCAAGAAATCACATTAGGATTCTCTTTTTAACCTGTTCCTTAAAACACTAGTGCTTAGGAAATCTATTGGAGGCAGAAGCAGTCAAGGGTAGCTTAGGGTTAGGGTTAGGGTTAGGGTGAGGGTTAGGGTACGGCTTAGGGTACGGGTTCGGGGAGGGGTTCGGGTAGGGCGTAGGGTATGGGTTAGGGTTAGGGTTAGGGTTAGTGTTAGGGTTAGGGCTCGGTTTAGGTTACAGGTTAGGATTAGGGTACGCGTTAGGGGTAGGGTAGGGGTTAGGGTTAGGGTACGCGATAGGGTGAGGTTAGTTATTAAACCTATCCCACTCTCTAGATACCCCTTAGCACGTAAAGGAATATTATTTGGGGGTCCCGCCATGGAGAAGAGTTTAGACACTAGGAGAAGATAAGAAACACACCATTATCAAGAAATCACATTAGGATTCTCTTTTTAACCTGTTCCTTAAAACACTAGTGCTTAGGAAATCTATTGGAGGCAGAAGCAGTCAAGAGTAGCTTAGGGTTAGGGTTAGGGTTAGGGTGAGGGTTAGGGTACGGCTTAGGGTACGGGTTCAGGGAGGGGTTCGGGTAGGGCGTAGGGTATGGGTTAGGTTTAGGGTTAGCGCTAGTGTTAGGGTTAGGGCTCGGTTTAGGGTACGGGTTAGGATTAGGGTACGCGTTAGGGTTAGGTAGGTAGGGGTTAGGGTTAGGGTACGCGTTAGGGTGAGGGTAGTTATTAAACCTATCCCGCTCTCTAGATACCCCTTAACACGTAAAGGAATATTATTTGGGGGTCCAGCCGTGGAGAAGAGTTTAGACACTAGGAGAAGATAAGGAACACACCCATTATCAAGAAATCACATTAGGATTCTCTTTTTAACCTGTTCCTTAAAACACTAGTGCTTAGGAAATCTATTGGAGGCAGAAGCAGTCAAGGGTAGCTTAGGGTTAGGGTTAGGGTTAGGGTGAGGGTTAGGGTACGGCTTAGGGTACGGGTTCGGGGAGGGGTTCGGGTAGGGCGTAGGGTATGGTTTAGGGTTAGGGTTAGGGTTAGTGTTAGGGTTAGGGCTCGGTTTAGGGTACGGGTTAGGATTAGGGTACGCGTTAGTGTTAGGGTAGGTGTTAGGGTTAGGGTACGCGATAGGGTGAGGTTAGTTATTAAACCTATCCCACTCTCTAGATACCCCTTAGCACGTAAAGTAATATTATTTGGGGGTCCAGCCATGGAGAAGAGTTTAGACACTAGGAGAAGATAAGGAGCACACCCATTATCAAGAAATCACATTAGGATTCTCTTTTTAACCTGTTCCTTAAAACACTAGTGCTTAGGAAATCTATTGGAGGCAGAAGCAGTCAAGGGGAGCTTAGTGTTAGGGTTAGGGTTAGGGTGAGGGTTAGGGTACGGCTTAGGGTACGGGTTCGGGGAGGGGTTCGGGTAGGGCGTAGGGTATGGGTTAGGGTTAGGGTTAGGGTTAGTGTTAGGGTTAGGGCTCGGTTTAGGTTACGGGTTAGGATTAGGGTACGCATTAGGGTTAGGGTAGGGGTTAGGGTTAGGGTACGCGTTAGGGTGAGGGTAGTTATTAAACCTATCACACTCTCTAGATACCCCTTAGCACGTAAAGGAATATTATTTGGGGGTCCAGCCATGGAGAAGAGTTTAGACACTAGGAGAAGATAAGGAACACACCCATTATCAAGAAATCACATTAGGATTCTCTTTTTAACCTGTTCCTTAAAACACTAGTGCTTAGGAAATCTATTGGAGGCAGAAGCAGTCAAGGGTAGCTTAGGGTTAGGGTTAGGGTTAGGGTGAGGGTTAGGGTACGGCTTAGGGTACGGGTTCGGGGAGGAGTTCGGGTAGGGCGTAGAGTATGGGTTAGGGTTAGGGTTAGGGTTAGTGTTAGGGTTAGGGCTCGGTTTAGGGTACGGGTTAGGATAAGGGTACGCGTTAGTGTTAGGGTAGGGGTTAGGGTTAGGGTATGCGATAGGGTGAGGTTAGTTATTAAACCTATACCACTCTCTAGATACCCCTTAGCACGTAAAGGAATATTATTTGGGGGTCCAGCCATGAAGAAGAATTTAGACATGAGGAGAAGATAAGGAACACACCCATTATCAAGAAATCACATTAGGATCCTATTTTTAACCTGTTCCTTAAAACACTAGTGCTATGGAAATCTATTGGAGGCAGAAGCCGTCAAGCGTAGCTTAGGTTTAGGGTTAGGGTTAGGGTGAGGGTTAGGGTATGGCTTAGGGTCCGGGTTCGGGGAGGGGTCGGGTAGGGCGTAGGGTATGGGTT